>NC_053393.1:304219877-304327969 GCF_905171765.1 Bufo bufo
TAGGGCTCAGGTTTCTTTCTTCTGGAGGAAGGCTACTTTGCATAATTATTCATAAGAAGCATTGCCCTAAAGAAGAGAATTGGTATCTTATTGAGTTTAAAAAAACTGTGTGACACATATATCTATTCTGCTTGTTCAACTTTCATCCACAGATAAAGGTCTGTCTTTCTATTATTTCTTTAGTATCTGTTTTGTCATTTCATCATCATATGTTCAAAGTTATGATCTTTTTACCATATTTTCATGTCTGGAGCACTAAACAGGCATACTAGGTACACCATAAGCCTATCACATCTGCCAATCATAATTGGGGAATTGGTAGAGAAATACACTCGTATTAAATCATCTTAGGAGTGTACCATTCAATAGTCAAGGTGAACATGTCTCCAGAAGAGCCATATATAATGTCATTTTAACATAAGATGCAACTCAAACACTGTATATTGGTTTTGAATACAGATGAGCAAAGTTTTGATAAATTTGATTCAGCTGCTTCTCCAAATTTCACAAAGCGCCTTTTTTGTATGTAGCAGGAGCAATGAGGGGAAACGGCGATCGCACTATCCCCTGTTATTGAACTCCTCAGATGTCGCGTTCATCACTGATCACGGCATCTGAGGCTACAATTTAGGCCTTTCAGGGGTTAATCAGGGAAAAAAAAAAAACATTAAATACTCACCTTATCCGTTTTCTCACGTAGAGGCCGTCGCGGCCATCTTGATTGAAGACACCTCTTGAAATCTCACACGGTAACGTGATGACATCATCACACTGGCCGGACATGGTGACGCCACCGCGGCCAGCCAGCGCACTGTCGTGGTGACATCATACGCCACCCTGCACAAGATTTTGTCAGGTTTCTGCAATCAAGATGGCTGTGACGGCCTCTTTGCACACAAATTGTTGAGGTGATGACTATGTATTTTTTATTTTTACCACCATTTCAGGAAAAAAAAAATTGTTACCACGAAGCACAAGGAAATTCAGCTTTTCGGCAAATCAAATTTTTCCTGAAATTTGGATCAAAGTCAATTTGTTTGCCTTTGATTCACTCAACATTAGTTTTGAGAATGAAGGATCATTAAAGGCCCATTTACCCGGGCTGACTAAGCAGGCAATTACCGGGAACAAACCAATTGTTCTCAATAATTACCTGCTCATCAGAGGAGGTGTGAGCTGCATTCACATGCAGCAATCACCTCTGCTGTATGAGGATGATTTCTGCTGTATGAAGATGATTGATAACTGCTGTGATCATTTGTCCCCATACACCTTCATTATTTCTGGGCTGCAGATTGCTATTTACACAGCACAATCTGCTGCCCAGAAATGATGATTTAGGTTTCAGCATCAACAATGCCTTTGCTGATGAATGAGCGTTAGTTCATTCATGGGGTGCCCCTTTACACAGACCAATTGTTGAGAATGAGAAGTACAAATGTTTGTTCACGATAATCAGCCTAATAGTTGTCTAGTGTAAAGGAATTTTAAGCTGCTGGTATGGCAGGAGAGGAGATCTGTAAATCATGGCAGGAAAACTGGAGACTATTGTATATGGGAAAGTTCTGAATGAACATTTACTGTGACATCATGTACTTTTTATGCAATTCTCACTGGTTTTATGGATCCACCAATAAGTTAACACAGCAAGATGTTAGAATATTTACTCAAGAAGAAGAGTGGTCTGGTGCTATTATTCACAATGATGTTTTAAAATTTGCACATATCTGGGAAAACCAGAGTTCATCTTTACCAATTGGTTAAAAAAATTACCTTAAAAGGGTTATCTCATGAATCATTTTATGCCAAAAGTCTTGAAATGCTGTTAATAATATATGCTTAAAGTAATTTACAATATTTCATCATTTTTGCTTCTATGTGCCCCCTTGGTGATGCTACTAATCTATGCTGTTGGGGATAGGCTCTAGACAGAATTAGTCTTCTTCCCCTGTGGCATTTCATAATTTTAGGCCCTTCTTACTCCCCCTACAGAAGGAGTCTCCCCAGCTATACTGCCACGCGCATGGCATTATAGTTCTCATGGTTTCTCTGCAGTGAAGAACCACTACAAAAAGAACTACTGTAGGTGTATGGAAAGTGTCCACTAGCATTCAACTAGATAAGTGGATGTAGTTTACATACTCATGCAACTCTTATAGTTTTTTGCATTTTGATTGCATATGGAGTCTGTTTGAGCAAGTGTTTGAGTGGCAAAAACAATTTTTATTCAGTCTTAGCTTTATAATCATTGTTTGATGCGATTCTGTGTGAAGGTAGCTATGTTTATAAATGATTGCATTTTATTTTTATACATGGATTGATGTGTGTTTAGTTCATACAGGTGGATTTAGGCAGCATAGTAGCTGTTTGTGGTGCACATTAAATATTCTTTACAAATTTTTGATGTTCAATTATATTTTGGTTGTTTCAGTTCCCTGCTTATGTACTTTATTTACCTTTGGTATATATGAACTTTACATTGCATGAGTTATTATTTTAAATATTTTTTTGTCAAAATGTAAAAACCTTCACTTCACTTGCAAATAAGATTTTAAATGATTTGCTTTTCTTTTGTTAGTCACAAAGTTACATGAAGGTGTAAATGGCTGCAGTGGCATACAAAGACCACTACCATTATCAGGTTGTCTGCTTTTAGAAAAAAATATGGGGTCTGAGGTGCATTTATGATTCAAGGTGTGTGATGGCCTCTACAGTTCTGGTGATTTTATGAAGATATGTACAAGTACACAGACATAAGTGACACATATGAACCTGTCACATCTTGAACTTTTAGTTTTCAGAGGGATGTGCATTACCTGCTTAGCTCAGACATTTAGCTATAAATATAAATATGACAAATTATACTTTTTTTAATAAAAAATTGTACAAAGGTAACTGGGTGTAGAAAGTGCTGAGTGGCATGTGTATCAGGTCCTTTCTTAAAAAAAATGGGTATGGGGGCTTAAGTATGCCATTTTTATTTTACAACTCTTTTTTTTTTGTATGCAGCAAAAGCGTGAAAAATGGTCCTGTCTACAGTAGGTTCAAAATGTCCAAACTATACTAGCAGCAAAGGAGCTAAAAGTATTACAATTTTATATAGTCATTGTGTAGTTATTGCTTTAATTTCAGAAGCAAGGAAGAAAAAAGGAAGTGATGTGCACAATTCCTTAAAAATAAGTTTTATTGTTTGCAGATAAAAAGTCAGTGGTGCTTGGGAAGAGCAAGAAACATCAAGGCAAGAGCTGTTATGCATGGAATGGCTGTTTCTTCCATGTTACCTATACTTAAAAGCACAGCTGATATTTAATCTGCAAAAATAAAATGTATTTTTTAAGGAATGGTCAGTGCCAGTAGTTTTTTTTTCCTTCCTTGCTCATGAGATTATTGAACTGCTATTGAGATGAGCACCACCTAATAGAAAAGAAGAAAACCATATTGCACTGATCTTCCGCGAACCCTTCCCCTATGATAATATGCCTCAATTCTGATATACCGATAAAATGTATTTTATAACTGAAAAACAAAAAAGAAGGGAAAGCAGAGATTTATCGGTAGGACCAAAGGGTAAGTGTTTGATTTGCAGGTTAGAGGTTCTCAACAGGGAGGATTGCGCTGGGAGCACAACACCCAATACAGCATGTAGAATACCCTGGCAATGCTGATGCAACCAGGCTTCTCCCTCCAGGCATGGCATGCAATGGTTTGGAACCAGAAGAGAAGAGGATGCAGGATAGATATTTTTATTGAAAGATATCTTTATTGAAGTAGTCTCTTTACAGGTGGTGACACATTTCGAGGCCGGTCTTCTCCTCTCCTCCGGGAGTGTTATGCAGTGAATAGAAGAAGCAGTATAGCCACATCATCTAGTGAACCTGGCGATCACAGGAAAACTGGTTGTCTGGGGGCCAGAGCTGATGTTTTTAGAAGACCCTGATCAGCTCTGCCTGTGCAAAAAGGAATATGTCCACAGGTTAAGGGGTGCAATACTTGTATTGCCTTGGGGGCTGGCAACCCACACTACTCCACTGACTATCCTTGTCGTCTCATTTTAATTATATGAACAAATGCTTTTCACATCAACTTCTCCTGTTTACATAGCCCATTTGTACCTCTATTCTTCCAACAGGCTGGGTTCCTCATAAATTCGACTTCACCTATGAGACATTTGTGGTATGTCATTTGGACAAAGGATTAACTATAGGGGAGTACTGCAAAGGTAGCAGTCAGGCCTTAGACCAGAGCAAGCCCGAGAGGGCCCAAAGGCTACTCTACCACGGGACACTTTAAATGCCAGTTGGGTTCCAAGAACATTTAAGTTTTCCCTCTGCCTATGAATATGCTATAAATGTCTATGGGTCAGAATTCCACTATAAAATATGATTTCACATTTCCCCATATTGGAAATGGTGTAATATTGACATCTGCCCCTTGTCATGGCAGTGTAAAAACCATTCTAGACCACTTAATATGTTAACCACAAAATCAATCTATCAATTAAACCTTTTTCTCTCTCTCTCGGTCTGCTCTATTCACCAGATTTTATTAAAAAAATAATGTATTTTTTAATGTATAAAGTATGATTTCAAAGCAGTCACTCGTTTTCTGGACTGCCCACATTTTTGTCTAAAATGTTTTGAAGGCATTCTATAGTAATTTGAATATGCACAATCAATATTTTGGACCATTAACCTAATTTCTCATGGGACCTTCTGAAATTATTGATTTATTTATTGATTGACTAAGTGATTGATGTAATAAGACAGATAACACCATTATGTTAAATATGAGCATCCATGACATAATTTGCATCATTATTTAATTAGCTTGACCTGAAGATGTCTGCCGTCTCTTCAGCCTGTTTTTTTTTTTTTATATTAGTAAGGATTTAATCCTATAATATGAATAAAATCAAGTATTGTACTGTATGTACCAGATTTCCTATTTTGGATAACCAGGACAATTTACAGATTACACAAGCCCAACATGATTGCTGAAATATTTTCTCAAATTAGTATGCAGACAAATGGTGAAAACTCTGATATTTAGAGGTTTTGTAGATATTGATAATTAAACTAATTATATTGTATTTTTACAAGTTAAGTGTCATTGACCTCTCTATTGCATCCAATAACATGCATGTCATGAACTGTATAGAAACTGACTATGGAATTTCCTAGTAATGAAAGTGTGACCTTTGTGAAGATTTGCACATCAGATATCAGGTAGACCAGAAGATATAGCCAACTGTAGACTGGAACACCAGACTTGGGAAATGCAAAGTGAATCAGCCATTACAGTATGCTGCCCTCGGACTTGGTAGCATACTTTATAAATATATTTCCAGGTGTTATTACAGAGGAACAATCTAATTCAGCGTTCTAAGAAAAGATACTGAATTTGATGTAAATGCAAGAATTTAAAACAGACATGTAATAAGAGCTAACAGGTCATCTTTACGGACAGCATATTATGTCTAAGTTTCAATGGTTACCATAACAAATGGTACAAAAATATATTGTGTCATTTGTCTTATAACTTTGTAGTAAGAATAAGTACCCTGGAGTCATTTGAAAAAGGCCCAGTTATCAAATGTACTTATTCTGTGCTGATAAATGGGGGATTCCAAGGAACCTTTTACAGGGTCTAATGATCAGCCAAAAGGAACCCTCATTCCCATTCATTGGTTGGTGTTAAAGGCCTCCCAATCAACAATTGAGCAAACACTAGTTTGCTGGCTAATGAGATCTGATCAATTAGCACTGGATCTGGGCAGAAACTTGCCTATCCAAAAAGAATGTGAGGGCAGACATAGGAACTAAAAAAAAATTACTTCTACCATTCAGATATCAAATTACTCATAAGTATTTTGAAGAACAAATGAGACTGATCATATTGACTACAATCATTATATAACAACTTATTTGTGTTTCATGTATATTGGAATTTAACTGTTAGTATTCACAGTCTAATCTTGTAGTCCTTTCACTGGATAATCATGGTCTTATTAATGTATGCATTGCTTGCAAAAAAAAAAAAAAAATAAGTGCAAATTACATGTTTTGTACTAGAGATGAGCTAATCGAATTTGTTCCGAATTTCATGAAAAATTCGATACTGAACGAATGCAAATTTCCTCACCCTTTGTTGTAACGAATTGCATTATTTCCTACAATAACGGGTGGCTAAAATGGCATCTAAAATTGCGGCTACACGTGTGAGAACATGGGTCAAGGAACTCTGGGAAGGCGGGATGACCCATAATGCCATGCATGCAGCCAATCAGCAGCCAGCCAGCCCAGTGATGTCACCTATAAATACGGCGGCCATCTTAGATGCTGCTGTTCAGCATCGTACATTGGTCAGGAACAGAAAGCACTAGGAAGAGTGAAAGAAAAACTATTAAGAAAAACTAGTAAAAAAAAAAAAAAAGAAAGGAAAGAAGCGATTTACAAGTGCAGTGAAAGGATAGTGAGAGGAATCATTTCATGGGCACGGAGAGACGTGTGCAGATGCTAGTAGGGAGAGTAATCGGAATTTACAAGAGTAATCAGAATTTACAAGTGCAGGGAAAGGACAGTGAGAAGAATCATTTCACAGTCAGGGAGAGACATGTGCAGATGCTAGGGAGAGTTATAGTAAAATCCTTATTGTGAAAACAATCAATTTACAAGTGCAGAAAACATTACATGGGGATCCAGATAGTCTCATAATACCTCTCTGTCATTCCAGCAATTAGTTATTGGGGTGCAAGTACTATGTTGAAAAGCCTTTTATCCGTGGGAAAAGGTAAATATATACGCAGGTCACTTTTGCTGTTAACTG
The DNA here is from genome assembly GCF_905171765.1 of Bufo bufo. Taxonomy (NCBI): domain Eukaryota; kingdom Metazoa; phylum Chordata; class Amphibia; order Anura; family Bufonidae; genus Bufo; species Bufo bufo. The sequence continues at coordinate 304,226,703 of NC_053393.1, forward strand.
CGCCAATATCATTTAGTGGCCTATTTTAATACAATACAAAAAATATATACGCAGGTGACTTTTGTTGTTATTTACGCTAAAATCATTTGCAGTCATTTCTGGTAAAAGAGTATAGGGCGATATTACAGTAATACACAAAACATTTAAACGCACTGCACGGTTGCTTTAATTTCTGGTGAAAGAGCATAAGGGCTTATTTCATTAAAAAAATAAAAATATATACGTACTGTTGGTAAAAGCGTATAGAGGCCTATTTCAGTCCAACACGAAAAATACATTTTCAAGTCACTTCTGCAGTTATTTCTGTTGAAAGCGTATAGGGAAGTATTTCAGTGAACTAAGAAAAATAGATAAGCACTGCACTGTTGCAGTTATTTCTGTTGAAAGCATATAGTGGCCTATTTCAGTCCAACAAGAAATATATTTTCTCAGGTCACATAAACCTATATATATTTTCTCAGGCCTGAGGAAGCGTGATTGCACGCGAAACGGCCGTCGCCTTATGGTGCCTGTGTAGCGTCCTGCCCCCCCATTGCCTGTCTATGTGTCAATTCCTACGTCGATGAATAAAGTAACATTCAGACTTTTATTAGTGAGTGCCGTCTCTTATCTTCATACTTAATGTTTATGTCACCTTATCAAGACTCAGCACTGCTAAGGTCCATTGTGAGTCTACAGTGTTACCGCTGCGGAGTGTGTATTCCTGGATGCCGTGGAGGAGAGTTGAGGCAGTGCCGCCCTATCTGTTTATCTCCCCATGTGTATATTTTCTCAGGTCACTTCTGAAGTTATTTCTGGCGAAAGCATATAGTGGCCTATTTTCAGTAATGAAAAATACAAATGTGATAGCACTCTGCATCCAGCATTCTGCCCTGCCTCCATGCTGGATGAGGCATTGGTGTACATTTTGGCCAAAGGCGTAATAAGCCACTCACCACGTCAAGGTCGTCCCTATTGAGTGGTCCCTAACACTAGTTCCTACCTGTTTATGGGCCATGACAGCCACACAAAATCCAGGGAATGCAGGTCAGCGTGCACGCCAAGCACACTCTGCTTTTAACCCCGTCCGGTGCCATTACAGCTTTCATCGGATCCAGGGATGCAAGTACCAACATGCACGCTGAGCCCACCATATGCTTCTCCTGGAGCCAAATGGCTACTGGTAGGTTCTATATAAGCAGACTCAGTTTTATACTGACTTTAAAACCAGCCTCCAGCCTCTATTTTCAGTAATACAAGAAAAATCTATACTCACTGCACTGTTGCAGTTATTTACTGTTGAAAGCGTATAGGAACTATTACAGTTAAAAAAGAAAAATATATACCCACTGCACTGTTGCAGTTATTTCTGGTGAAAGTGTATAGTGGCCTTATTCCAGTAATACAAGAAAAATATATACCCACTGCACTATTGCAGTAATTTCTAGTGAAAGCGTATAGTGGCCATATTTTAGTAATACAAGAAAAATATATACCCACTGCACTGTTGCATTAAATACTGGTGAAAGCGTATAATGGCCTTATTTCAGTAATACAAGAAAAATATATACCCACTGCACTGTTACAGTTATTTCCATTGGAAGCATATAGGGCACTATTTCAGTAATACAAGCAAAACATATACCCACTGCACTGTTGCAGTTATTTCTGGTGAAAGCGTATAGTGTCCTTATTTCTGTAATACAAGAAAAATATATACCCACTGCACTGATGCAGTAATATCTGGTGAAAGCGTATAGCAGCCTTATTTCAGTAATACAAGAAAAATATATACCCACTGCACTATTGCAGTAATTTCTGGTGAACGCGTATAGTGGCCATATTTCAGTAATACAAGAAAAATATATACCCACTGCACTGTTGCAGTTTTTTTTTCTGTTGAATGCGGATAGGGCAGTATTTCAGTAAAAAAAGAGAAATATATACCCACTGCACTGTTGCAGTTATTTCAGTTGAAATCGTATAGGGCAGTATTTCAGTAAAAAAAGAGAAATATATACCCACTGCACTGTTGCAGTAATTTCTGGTGAAAGCGTATAGTGTCCTTATTTCAGAAATACAAGAAAAATATATACCCACTACACTGTTGCAGTTATTTACAGTTGAAGGCATATAGGGACGCATTACAGTTAAACAAGAAAAATATATACCCACTGCACTGTTGTAGTAATTTCTGGTGAAAGAGTATTAGGCCGTATTTCAGTAATACAAGAAAAATATATACCCACTGCACTGTTGCATTAAATACTGGTGAAAACATATAATGGCCTTATTTCAGTAATACAAGAAAAATATATACCCACTGCACTGTTGCAGTTATTTCTGGTGAAAGAGTACAAGGCCGTATTTCAGTAATACAAGAAAAATATATACCCACTGCACTGTTGCAGTTTTTTTCTGTTGAATGCGTATAGGGGAGTATTTCAGTAAAAAAAGAGAAATATATACCCACTGCACTGTTGCAGTTAATTCTGGTGAAAGCGTATAGTGGCCTTATTTCAGTAATAAAAGAAAAATATATACCCAATGCATTGTTGCAGTAATTTCTGGTGAAAGAGTACAAGGCCGTATTTCAGTAATACAAAAAATATATATACCCACTGCACTGTTGCAGTAATTTCTGGTAAAAGCGTATAGCGGCCTTATTTCAGTAATACAAGAAAAATATATGAAATAAACAGATGGGAGGCTCAACACTTGGATAGATGGATAACGGTGGGTTCACTGCTCACCGGGTTACCCCCCTCAGTATAAAGTGAGGGTAAAAATCAAGTCAAAAATGCAGGCACACCACCTTCTAAAGTAAAACTGTGACAGTAATTTATTCCAATGCAATATTAGCAAACCATAAAAGGATCAAGATAAAATATGAATAAAAAAACATATACTCAATACATAATAAGTGCATATATCCAATACATATGAATAGAAGCGTATACTCAATACATAATATGTGCAGATATCCAATACATAATGAAATGATATAAAAAATAAAATAAAAAATCATTATATCATTTTATTATGTATTGGATATCTGCACATATTATGTATTGAGTATACGCTTCTATTCATATGTATTGGATATATGCACTCATTATGTATTGAGTATATGCTTTTTTATTCATATTTTATCTTGATCCTTTTTATGGTCTACTAATATTGCATTGGAATAAATTACTGTCACAGTTTTAGTCTAGAAGGTGGTGTGCGTGCTCTTTTGACTTTAAGAAAAATATATACCCACTGCACTGTTGCAGTAATTACTGGTGAAAGAATATAAGGCCGTATTTCAGTAATACAAGAAAAATATATACCCACTGCACTGTTGCAGTAATTTCTTGTGAAAGAGTACAAGGCCGTATTTCAGTAATAGAAGAAAAATATATACCCACTGCACTGTTGCAGTTTTTTTCTGTTGAATGCGTATAGGGCAGTATTTAAGTAAAAAAAAGAGAAATATATACCCACTGCATTGTTGCAGTTATTTCTGGTGAAAGCGTATAGTGGCCTTATTTCAGTAAAACAAGAGAAATATATACCCACTGCACTGTTGCAGTTATTTCTGGGGAAAGTGTATAGTGGCCTATTTCAGTTGAACAAGAAATATATTTACTCAGGTCACTTCTGCAGTTATTTCATACACACAGTTGACATTTGGTGTTATTTGCGTTCAATCCATTTATTGCCAGTTCAGTACAATAAGAGAAAAATATATGCAGTTCACATTTTGGTGTTATTTGTGCTAAAAACCTGTATCGCCATATGTAATAAACAAAAGTGAAAAATATAAGAAGTTAATTTTTCCTGTTTTTTACGCTAAAATCATTTATTGGCCTTTTTCAGTCTAATACGAGAAATATATAGGCAGTTCATGTTTACTTGTATTTGTGCTAAAAGTGGTTAGTGGCCTATTTCTCCCAAAAAGAGAAATATATTCTGGGCTTTTAGGGTTGTTTTAATATGCTTTTAATTATTGTATTTCAGCTAAAAGTATGTCAGACAGAGGAGGAGTGGCAGAGGCATAAATGTTTCTGGCGCAGACAGGCGTTGCAGCATATTAAGGGGCCATGGCAGCAGGAGTCGCAGCGAGAGGCCTGAGCTCCCGGTGTCATCTGCTGGTCGTGTCTTGACCAGCAACCCAGCAGTTATTGATTGGTTAACTCGGTCATCCAAATCATTCCAAGTGACATCGGACACCCCCAGCCAACAGTCTGTGGGTTCGTCAGACACAACCCTTGGTTGGCATGGCCCGGGATCAGGCCCTGTGCCCACACCTGCCCTCAAACTGCCTCTGTCCTTTGCTGTTCCCTCAGACACAGAAGTACTATCTGCTGTGGGCTCAGCTCTACTATTCAGCGAGGACGACCTACTCGAGGACAGTCAGCAGCTAATGCCCAGACAATATTTTAGACATCCGCCGCTTCCTCCGCTAGGCGGGCATGTAGTGATGCGGAGAGTGGCGTGGGAGGTGGTGTTGCGAGCGGTCAGGCTCCTGACCCAGAGAGCGTTGAGGAGGACACCAGTGACTTGCAGTCACTACTCAATGATGATGAAGCCGATCACACTTGGGAGCCGGGTGAAGAAGTGGCTTCATCATCATCGGGAGAAGAGGGTGGTAGCTTGCCCACGAGGCAGTAGGTGTGCCAGCAACATGGTAGCATGGCTGGGAGTCAGCAGGGTGGCAGCAGTGGGAGGCCGGCAGCCAAACAGGCCCGGGGTAGACCACCCGCTTCACAGCAGCCCAGCTGCCCGGAAAGGAGTGATGCACGGGTTCAAGCAAGCAGCGGCACTAGCAGTCAGTCAGTGCAGAGTGTTGGGAAAATCAGCTACTCGGCAGTGTGGCAGTTTTTTGTCAAGACTCCGGAGGAGGTGAACATGGCCATTTGTTGAATCTGTGGGCAGAAGGTGAGGCGTGGCCAAGGGGCCAATGTTGGCACCACTGCCCTGTGACAACATATGCAGCGACAACATAAAGTGGCCTGGGACAATTGTGGCTCTGATGTGGTGGTCCAGCCTGCGGCACCCTCCGCTGCATCACCTAGCGGCGTGCACCCTATTGCAGGCAATCAAGGCTCCACCGGCTCAGCAGAAGGGAGCTGTCTGTCTGTCCCATCATTTGATGGTCCTGAAGCTCCTGCTCCTTCTACTCTTCGTCAGTCATTCCGCCAACAATCAATCACTGAAGCGATTGCCAAGAGACATCGGTATGCACGCATCCAACAGCGCAGAAGCTGAACGTGCTCCTGGCCAAGTTGCTGGTGCTGCAGTCCCTCCCTTTCCAAGTGGTGGACTCTGCACCTTTTATTGAACTGATGTCTTGTGCCGAGCCGAGGTGGAGAGTCCTAAGCCGTCATTTTGTTTCACAAAAGGCAGTACCAGTCCTGCACAGGTATGTAGAATAGAAGGTGGGCCAGTCTGTGTCTGTCAAAGTGCACGACAGCGCCGTGTGGAGCTGTAACTACCATGTTGGACCCTCACTACCGTGTCAAAATGGGGGCTTTTTTTATACCCACTGAGAGGGGGGACAAACTGAAGTACTACAGAGACATCTCATGTAGTCAGTTGGCCTCTGCCTATCTGCGCCATAGTCCATCCTTTTGCAGGTCTGACCGGAAGGGCCCTCTGCACTTACATTCCACTGCCATGGCTGCTGGGGAGGGGTGCAGTGGCAGGAAGAGTAGCAGCTCCATCAGCAGCAGCAGCCCGAGTCTAGAGTTCATGAAGAGCAGCTTTCTTCACCCACATAGTGAAGAAACTACTCACCAGCAGCAACAGGTAGACCTGGAGCAGGACCTGAACCAGCAGGTGGTGGCATACTTGGACAGCACCCTGCCACCCCACATTGAAGATCCGCTAGACTACTGGGCAGCCAAACTGGATTTGTGGCCGCAACTGTCAGAGTTTGCCCTGGAAAAACTGTCCTGCTCGGCCAGTAGTGTGGCATAAGAGCGGGTGTTTAGTGTGGTGGGGGCCATAGTTATCCCAAGAAGAACTCGCCTGTCCACCCAAAATGTGGAGAGACTTACTTTTGTCAAGATGAATCAGGCGTGGATCGACAATGATTTCCACCCACTGATGCCTGATGCAGCAGATTATATCATCCATCTCCACACAATATCACCATGCCACTCTGTGTCCTCCTGATGCTTCCATCTCCACACTATATCACCATGCCACTCTGTGGTATCATGTTGCTGCTTTTGCTGCCATCTTAACACTATGTCACCTTGCCACTCTGTGGTATCATGCTGCTGCTGTTTTCGCAATCTCCACGCTATGTTACCTTGCCAGTCTGTGATATCATGCTGCTGCTGTTGCTGCCATCTCCACACTATGTTACCTTGCCACTCTGTGGTATCATGCTGCTGCTGTTGCTGCCATCTCCACACTATGTTACCTTGCCACTCTGTGGTATCATGCTGCTGCTGTTGCTGCCATCTCCACACTATGTCACCTTGCCACTCTGTGGTTTCATGTTGCTGCTTTTGCTGCCATCTCCACACTATGTCACCTTGCCACTCTGTGGTATCATTCTGCTGCTGTTGCTGCCATCTCCACACTATGTTACCTTGCCACTCTGTGGTATCATGCTGCTGCTGGTGCTACCATCTTCACACTATGTCACCTTGCCAATCTGTGGTATCATACTGCTGCTGGTGCTGCCATCTCAACACTATGACACCATGCCACTATGTGGCCTCCTCATGCTGCCATCTCCACACTATGTCACCTTGCCACTCATCTTTATCATAATGCTGCTGCTTAAAAGGCCTTAGACTGATCACCCATCCCACAATCTAATTTAGGTGTTGGAACCGACAAACCCAACTTGCTTTTGAGGGCTGCATTAATCTGCAGGTTACCATCGTGCAGCTCTACAGATAACTTTCCATCTGCATCTTTCTCAACAATCTGTGCCCTCAGTCTTTTATCCAGACTCTCTGTCATTGTGCCACTATGTGGCCTTCTCATGCTGCCATCTCCACACTATGTCACCTTGCCACTCATTTTTATCATCATGCTGCTGCTGCTGCTACTTTAAGGTCTTGGACTGATCACAGTTTTTAATAATGCCATTTCCGATACACATAACTTACTGATTAACTTTTCTGGGAAGGGATGGGGACAAAATAGTTTCTATGTTATACATTTTGTGGTATTCATTTTTCCACATAAATAACACAATAACTGTACTCACTGGGTCACTACAATTACAATAATAACCTTTTTAATGAAAATGGTTTTGCATTTCCACATCCCAAGAGCCATAAGTTTTTAAACTTTTCTTTCTTGGGAGGTGGCTAAGGGCTTGAATTTTGTGGGATTATGTGTAGTTAAATTATTATAATTTTTTTTTTTCATTTCAACACTTTTTGATCACTTTTTATTCTATTTTTGGTAGAGTGAATATGGAAAAAGCAGAAATTCTGCCATTTTTTATGTCATTCTCCATATGGGATAAATCACATGATAAATGTGTAGGGCTGGTCAGTACGGACACAGCAATAACACATTTGTAGAGATAATTAAATTTTTGCAATTTTCCCCCTGAAAAATGTTTTTTCAATTTATAATAGGTGTATTTTTTAAACTTGGATTTTTTATATTTAATAAAACTTTTTTTTAAACTTTTCTAACCATTTAACAATCCCACAAGGAGACTTTAATAGGCAATATTTTTATCGCTTCTATAATTCTCTTCTATTGCTTATGCAGTACTAGAGAAACACTGTCAGTCTAATACTGACATTCACCCGCAGGCTGTGCACGAGAGGTGTTTCTAATGTTAGAGCTAATCCCCCGCTCTCCGCTTTATGGCAGACCTATGCAAAGCTTATATCTAGCCTCCGTAAAAAGACCATGGCCCAGCCTAAGGCCTCTTAGTGACCTATGTAAAAAGGCATATTGGTCACTAAGGGGTTAACAGAGGATCTTGTGTTTATCTATTTTATGGGTGTATGTATAATATGGGCTCTCCGTACATGTGTTATTATGTATGAGGATGTAATGAGTACTCTGCACACATTTTTTTTTCTTTCTTATATTTTGATATTGCAATGTTCTTTGCTTGCACATGTTACACTCAGAAATATGCTGGTTATTTGTAACGCTTTTTCATTTCTTAAAACATTTAATAAAATCCATTATCGGTCAGAAACATATTTCTATAGTGGGCCCAATAGGAGCTGCTATGTGTCCTACAGCTGTTGTTATGCCTGTGTACTCCAAAAACTGTACTGTGCCACAACCACCATGGTCTTAATATCATTGTTTTGGGTAATATTACCAATTCACAAAAATATTAGGCACTCAAGATGGCAGAATTTTACCCCTGCAGGCGTTAATAAACATGCACACAGTACTTGCTAAGGAGAAGCAGATAAGCCCTCACCAGAAACTTCTGACATGGTTGAACAAAAGGATTAAACATGAAAAAAATCAAATAAGCCCATTCCTCGTTTCTCACAACATCCACAATGAGTTGACAGTCAAGAAGCATCATAAATACGTATTAGATTGACTGCAGATACTGTCGGGATCTGCTGACAGTAATATGTATGGACTGCTTTAGTATATTCTTAACAGAGAGAACAGCAACACTTTTGTAGCCATTACTTTATCACTTTTGTCGGCATGCCAATTACATTCACAGACTGACTAAGTGCATATTTAACTCCAGTTCAGGAAATAACATGTTATCTCTGTAGCATAGAAAATTTGGTAGTTTTATTGACCCTTGTGAAAATGAAATAATTAGCAGACTATGATAAATGTAGTGTGATAACTGATTGCAAGGTATCACAGCTTGTAAAGATCTAATTTTACTTTGCAAATTGATTTTAAAAACAAATGACCCGTTTTTATTTAATGACAGTTGAAAAGTGGTATTTAAAAACACTCAATTAACAGCAGCTTTAGCATTGTTCAATATAATGGACAGTACAGGAAACATGCTGCTCATTTCAATGAGGATGGTTTTCAAGCTTCTTCCCCTAGAGAAAATTAAGTGTGAAGCAGTCTATTCGAGGTTTCCTTCCAATCCTAGATCCATGGAAGTCTGTGCTTATTACGATGTGATAGAAAAGGAACAAAGGATGAATGTTCAGCAATCAGCCACACAATCCGAACTTTCTTCAAACTCTGTTTACAATGAATTGTGCTTGATTAAAAACAAATATTGAAATAATTAAAAAATAATTCCCGGCACAGTGGTTAAGTGACTGCAGCTTACCAGCCTTGACTCAACCCATTTTTACATGGTTTTTGCTGAAACCAAAGAAGCAATTTCACCCTCTTTCAGAACATTATGCAAATCTGGTCATTAGTATGTACTGTCAAGTATTGTGTTACTAGAGTGATTTGCTTAAATTGTTTAGGCTCTATCCAAATTACAAAACTGATTTGAAAATCTTCATTTACAATGGCTGATTGTATACAACCCTTGAAACAGAACAATAAATATTGAAAGATATTTAATTGACATAGGTGATTGAGTAATTGAAACTGCATAATTCAATTGTTTTAAAAGACAGGCACCTAATAAAAAGCTAAAGAAAAGCATAATCTTTATTGAAATATTTTTTGGATCATAGAAAAGGCTAAAATATTATTTTGAATAGTAACTGGATACATATGGTCCTGTTACTTCTGAATAATAAACTAATTATTTTGGTCATAGGTAGTATTGAGCGAATCAAAGCCAAACAAATTGACTTTGATGCGATTTTCAGGAAAAAATGTATTCGCCGTGAAGCCGAATTTCCTCGCGCTTCGTGATAATAAATCAAATTTTCTGGAACTGTAAGTAAAAATTTTTAAAATACATACTCATCTTATCCATTTGTGTGCGCAGAGACCACCCCAGCATCTTGATTGCAGAAACTTTGTGAAATCTTGTGAGTGATGACATCACCACACCCTGCCAGTTTGATAATGGCCTAAATTGTAGCCTCAGATGCTGCAATCAGCATAGAATGCGGCATCTGATGGGTTCAATGACAGGGGCGGCGCAATCACCTTTCCCCATTATTGCGCCTGCTACATACAAAGGAACGAGCTACGTGATGAAGTAAATTGCCACAATTCTAATTTCTTTGTGAAATTCGGCGAAGCAGACAAATCAAATTTTTCATAACTTCAATAATCTCTAGTCAGAGGGATTTATATAGTACCATAGTAACATTGTATATAAGGCCAAAAAAAGAAATTTGTCCATCCAGTTAGTCCTGTTATCCTGCAAGTTGATCCAGAGGAAGGCAAAAAAATAAAACTGTGAGGTAGAAGCAAATTTTCCCCACTTAAGGGGGAAAAAATTATTTCCCGACTCCATTCAGGCAATCAGAATAACTCCCTGGATCAACGACCCCTCTCTACTAGCTATAGCTTGCAATATTATTACGCTCCAGAAATACATCCAGGCCCCTCTTGAACTCTTTTAGTGAACTCGCCATCACCGCCTCCTCAGGCAGAGAGTTCCATAGTCTCACTGCTCTTACCGTAAAGAATCCTCTTCTATGTTTGTGTACAAACCTTCTTTCCCTCAGGCGCAGAGAATGTCCCCTTGTCACAATAACAGTCCTGGGGATAAATAGATGATGGGAGAGATCTCTGTACTGACCCCTGATATATTTATACATAGTTATTAGATCTCCTCTCAGTCGTAATTTTTCTAAAGTGAATAACCCTAATTTTGATAATATTTTACTGTAGTTCCTTCATTACAGCTATTACTTTAGTTGCCCTCCTCTGAACCCTCTCCAGCTCTACTATGTCTGCCTTGTTCACAGGACTCCATGTGTGGTCTGACTAGTGATTTGTAAAGTGTTAGGACTATGTTCTCATCACGGGCATCTATTCCCCTTTTGATGCAACCCATTATCTTGTTGGCCTTGGCAGCAGCTTCCTGTCACTGGTTTTTACAGCTTAGTTTGCTGTTCACTAAAATGTTTTACCATTTAGTATGTACGGGTGACTTGCATTATTCCTTCCCATGTGCATAACCTTACATTTGTCAGTGTTAAACCTCATCTGCCACTTCTCTGCCCAAGCCTCCAATCTATCCAGATCCATCTGTAGCAGTATACTGTCCTCTTCAGTGTCAATTACTTTACACAGTTTAGTGTCATCTGCAAGCCATCTGCAAGATCAATAATAAATATATTGAAAAGGATAGGGCCCAGTACTTACCCCTGAAGTACTACACTAGTTACAGTGACCTAATCTGAGTGTGTACCGTTAATAACCACCCTCTGTTTTCTATTACTGAGCCAGTTACTTACCCACATACAGACATTTTCTCCCAGTCCGAGCATTCTCATTTTATATACTAACCTTTTATGCGGTACAGTGTCAAATGCTTTGGCGAAGTTCAGATATACGACATCCATTGATTCGCCGCTGTCAAGTCTAGAACTTACCACCTCATAGAAACTGATGAAATCATTTGACATGACCGATCCCTCGTGAAGCCATGCTGATATGGCGTTATTTGCTTATTTTCATTGAGCCGCTCCAAGATGGCATCTCTTAGAAAACCTTAAAACAGTTTACCCACGACGGATGTTAAACTTACCGTCCTATAGTTTCCTGGCTCTGTTTTCGGACCCTTTTTGAATATTGGCACCACATTTGCTATGTGCCAATCCTGTGGAACACTCCCTGTCTGGCTATGACATTACTTCATTCTCTTTGGATACAGGGGTGTATGCCATCTGGTCCTGGCGATTTGTCTATTTTATTCTTTTTAAGACACTGCTGTAATTCTTCCTGGGTCAGACAGGGCAATTTTAATGGGGAATTTACTTTTACATTATGAATTTCATCTGACAGTTTATTTTCTTTAGTGAATACAGTGGAGAGAAAAAAAATTAATAGTTTTGCTTTCTCCTCATCGCTCTCTGCAGCTCCGTAAAGAGCCGACACCTTCAGATTTATACTTTTTACCATTTATATAATTGAAGAACATTTTAGGGTTAGTTTTGCTCTCTTTGGCAATTAATCTCTCGGTCTCTAGTTTGACCGCTTTTATTTGTTTTTTACGTATTTGTCACGAGGGTATCTAGAGCCACGTCTGACTCCGTTATACCCGGGGTCAGGAGGTCGCAGCGGGTGGCTGCGCGCTCTATATCTAAAGATCACGTTGTTTCTTAGTGATTGTTTTCTGTGTTTGCCTTGCTATCCTTTTTGTCTCAATCAGGGATCCGTAGCTTCCCCTCCTCAGCTGTTTCTTGTCTGCCACTCCCAACCTCCTTATATTCTCCCCTCACTCTTCTCTAGTTGCCAGTTATAGAGCTTCCTGCCTGGACATCTATACTGACCCACTGAAGTTGTGAATCCTGGTTGTCGTTCCAGAGTGCTACCCTCCGGATCCCTGTTGGGCTTCTTGTTGTCTCCTGTTGTCGCCCACCTGGGATTATATGTTGAGTTTGTATTGTCTGTCCTTCCCTTGGTGTTTTCCTTTAGAGCTAGTGGTGCGGACTAGTGTTCCCACCGCCCTGTTCACTATCTAGGGCTCAGCTTAGGGAAAGCCAGGGCTTTAGGCACGTGATCGGCGTACGGGTGAGGAACCCGTCTAGGGACGTCAGGGCAGCCAGGTGCCAGCCGCTAGGTGAGTCAGGGGTCACCACCTTCCCTCTCACTTGGTCAGGGCCAGTTATAATATCACGGTCGGCGTGACTATCACATACGTGACACAGAGGGAGGGAACAAGGAAGGCCCTGACCAAGTGAGAGGGAAGGTGGTGACCCCTGACTCACCTAGCGGCTGGCACCTGGCTGCCCTGACGTCCCTAGACGGGTTCCTCACCCGTACGCCGATCACGTGCCTAAAGCCCTGGCTTTCCCTAAGCTGAGCCCTAGATAGTGAACAGGGCGGTGGGAACACTAGTACGCACCACTAGCTCTAAAGGAAAACACCAAGGGAAGGACAGACAATACAAACTCAACATATAATCCCAGGTGGGCGACAACAGGAGACAACAAGAAGCCCAACAGGGATCCGGAGGGTAGCACTCTGGAACGACAACCAGGATTCACAACTCCAGTGGGTCAGTATAGATGTCCAGGCAGGAAGCTCTATAACTGGCAACTAGAGAAGTGTGAGGGGAGAATATAAGGAGGTTGGGAGTGGCAGACAAGAAACAGCTGAGGAGGGGAAGCTACGGATCCCTGATTGAGACAAAAAGGATAGCAAGGCAAACACAGAAAACAATCACTAAGAAACAACGTGATCTTTAGATATAGAGCGCGCAGCCACCCGCTGCGACCTCCTGACCCCGGGTATGACGGAGTCAGACGTGGCTCTAGATACCCTCGTGACAGTATTCAATTTTTTTCCTTAAAGTTTTTCAGTGCTTCCTCACTACCCTTCGGTTTTAGTGATTTAAATGCTTTATTTTTGTCATTTATTGCTTTCTTTACAGTTCTATTTATCCACATAGGTTTCTCCTTGTTCATTAACCTTTTATTCTCCTAAGGTATGTACCTCTCGCAATTAGAATTTAGGATGCTTTTAAAAATATCCAATTTTAGGGCTGTATTTTTATTTTTCAGGACTTTATCCCAGTTAATTAGTCCTATGGCCGCTCTTAGTTGGCTAAATTTAGCTTTTTTGAAGTTTGGTATTTTTGTTCCTCCCTCAAGAAACACTCTTTTGAATGATAATTGCAAGGTTATTACTTTATGGTCACTATTTCCCAGGTTTCCCCCAACCTGTACATCTGTTGTTCTGTCAGGTCTATTGGTTAATACTAAGTCTAGTATGGCCGTCCCTCTAGTCAGATCCTGAACCAGTTGGGAAAGGTAATTGCCAAGAACCTGTTTCCTTTATGAGATGTACAGGTTTCAGTTTCCCAGTCTATATCTGGGTTTTCATTATGATTTGCCACCTCGTCTATCTAGTTTAGTAGTAGATTTTCGGTGGACTCTGGTATATTAGGTGGTTTATAATAAACTTCTATTAGTAATTAGGGATGAGCGAACCCGAACTGTATAGTTCGGGTTCGTACCGAATTTTGGGGTGTCCGTGACACGGACCCGAACCCGAAATTTTCGTAAAAGTTCGGGTTCGGTGTTCGGCGCTTTCTTGGCGCTTTTTGAAAGGCTGCAAAGCAGCCAATCACCAAGCGTCATACTACTTGCCCCAAGAGGCCATCACAGTCATGCCTACTATTGGCATAGCTGTGATTGGCCAGTGCAGCATGTGACCCAGCCTCTATTTAAGCTGGAGTCACGTAACGCCGCACGTCACTCTGCTATGATCAGTGTAGGGAGAGGTTGCAGCTGCTGTTAGGGCCAGATTAGACAGTGATTAACTCTGCAAAAACACTTAATTCAGTGATCGATCTACAGCTGTGGATCATTGAACTGCTGCTATTTAATTGATCACTGTTTTTAGGCTGCCCAGAGCATTTTTATGTCACTTTTTTCTTGGGTGATCGGCGGCCATTTTGTGTCTTGTGGTGCGCCAGCACAAGCTGCCACCAAGTCCATTTGACCATCAATAGTGTGGTTATTTTTTTGCTATATCCTACATCAGGGGCTTGGCTGTGCTTGCTATTTTATTGAGGGGTAAAATACAATTGCCAAAATAGCAGTACCCTAAATCTGGTGTTTCAGCTGTGGCTAGCCAATTGTAATACTGTCTGCTGTCTGCCGAAGCACAGTTTTTGTTCTGGGTTGAATACAATTCCTAACTTAGCAATTCCCAAAATAATTTTTTTCTGCTGTATCAGGCCAAGTTTAAATCGATCCATAAAAGGGTATATTAGATTTAAGGTGCGGATAGTGTCATCCTCAATAACTTCACACGCTACCGTGCATTTCCAAGTTTAATTCTGTCCGTAAACGTATACCTGTCACCCAGCGCCTAAATAATAGGCCTAAAATTTATATTCAGCTAAATCTATGTTTATTGCTGAGGCTGGTCAATTCATTTAGTGTCCGCCAAAGCACAGTTTTTGTTCTGGGTTGAATACAATTCCCAACTTAGCAATTCCCTAAATAATTTTTTTGGGCTGTATCAGGCCAAGTTTAAATCGATCCATAAAAGGGTATATTAGATTGAAGGTGCGGATAGTGTCATCCTCAATAACTTCACACGCTACCGTGCATTTCCAAGTTTAATTCTGTCCGTAAACGTATACCTGTCACCCAGCGCCTAAATAATAGGCCTAAAATTTATATTCAGCTAAATCTGTGTTTATTGCTGAGGCTGGTCAATTCATTTAGTGTCCGCCAAAGCACAGTTTTTCTTCTGGGTTGAAATACAATTCCCAACTTAGCAATTCTCTAAATCAGTGGTTTCTGCTGTATCAGGCCTACTTTAAATCTATCCATAGAAGGGTATATTAGATTGAAGGTGCGGATAGGGTCATTCTCAATAACTTCACACGCTACCGTGCATTTCCAAGTCTAATTCTGTCTGTAAACGTATACCTGTCACCCAGCGCCTAAATAATAGGCCTACAATTTATATTCAGCTAAATCTGTCGTTACTGTTGTGCCTGTATTAGTGTAATACGGTACCTAAATAGATAGCCAGATAGTGTTAGGTGCCTGTTAAAAAAGGCCTGAATTTGAATTCAATACATTGGGCTAAATAATTTTTTTCTTATTGTGGTGAACGGTAACAATGAGGAAAACATCTAGTAAGGGACGCGGACGCGGACAGGGTCGTGGTAATGTTAGTGGACCCTCTGGTGCTGGGAGAGGACGTGGCCATTCTGCCACAGCCACACGTCCTAGTGAGCCAAATACCTCAGGTCCCGGTAGCCAGCAGAATTTACAGTGATATTTGGTGGGGCCCAATGCCGTTCTAAAGATGGTAAGGCCTGAGCAGGTACAGGTATTAGTCAATTGGGTGGCCGACAGTGGATCCAGCACGTTCACATTATCTCCCACCCAGTCTTCTGCAGAAAGCGCACAGATGGCGCATGAAAACCAAGCCCATCAGTCTGTCACATCACCCCCATGCATATCAGGGAAACTGTCTGAGCCTCAAGTTATGCAGCAGTCTCTTATGCTGTTTGAAGACTCTGCTGCCAGGGTTTCCCAAGGGCATCCACCTAGCCCTTCCCCAGGGGTGGAAGAGATAGAATGCACTAACGCACAACCACTTATGTTTCCTAATGATGAGGACATGGGAATACCACCTCAGCACATCTCTGATGATGACGAAACACAGGTGCCAACTGCTGCGTCTTTCTGCAGTGTGCAGACTGAACAGGAGGTCAGGGAGGAAGACTGGGTGGAAAACGATGAGGTCCTAGACCCCACATGGAATGAAGGTCGTGCCACTGACTTTCAGAATTCGGAGGAAGAGGCAGTGGTGAGACCGAGCCAACAGCGTAGCAAAAGAGGGAGCAGTGGGCAAAAGCAGAACACCCGCCGCTAGGGGAGAGGCCGTCTGCTATTGGCCACCGCCATCTGGGACCCATCACCCCAAAGGCAGCTTGAAGGCGTTCCCTGGCGTGGCAGTTCTTCAAACAATGTGCTGACGACAAGACCCGAGTGGTTTGCACGCTGTTCCATCAGAGCCTGAAGCGAGGCATTAACGTTCTGAACCTTAGCACAACCTGCATGACCAGGCACCTGCATGCAAAGCATGAACTGCAGTGGAGTAAACACCTTAAAAACAAGGAACTCACTCAGGCTCCCCCTGCTACCTCTTCTGCTGCTGCCGCCTCGGCCTCTTCCTCCGCCTCTGGAGGAACATTGGCACCTGCCGCCCAGCAAACAGAGGATGTACCACCAACACCACCACCACCTCCGTCACCAAGCATCTCAACCATGTCACACGGCAGCGTTCAGCTCTCCATCTCACAAACATTTGAGAGAAAGCGTAAATTCCCACCTAGCCACCCTCGATCACTGGCCCTGAATGCCAGCATTTCTAAACTACTGGCCTATGAAAAGCTGTCATTCAGGCTGGTGGACACAGACAGCTTCAAACAGCTCATGTCGCTTGCTGTCCCACAGTATGTTGTTCCCAGCCGCCACTACTTCTCCAAGAGAGCCGTGCCTTCCCTGCACAACCAAGTATCCGATAAAATCAAGTGTGCACTGGGCAACGCCATCTGTGGCAAGGTCCACCTAACCACAGATACTTGGACCAGTAAGCACGGCCAGGGACGCTATATCTCCCTAACTGCACACTGGGTAAATGTAGTGGCGGCTGGGCCCCAGGCGAAGAGCTGTTTGGCGCACGTCCTTCCGCCGCCAAGGATCGCAGGGCAACATTCTTTGCCTCCTGTTGCCTCCTCCTCCTACTCTGCTTCCTCCTCCACTTCTTCCACCTGCTCAACCAGTCAGCCACACACCTTCACGACCAACTTCAGCACAGCCCGGGGTAAACGTCAGCAGGCCATTCTGAAACTCATATGTTTGGGGGACAGGCCCCACACTGCACAGGAGTTGTGGCGGGGTATAGAACAACAGACCGACGAGTGGTTGCTGCCGGTGAGCCTCAAGCCTGGCCTGGTGGTGTGCGATAATGGGCGAAATCTCGTTGCAGCTCTGGGACTAGCCGGTTTTACACACATCCCTTGCCTGGCGCATGAATTTGGTGGTGCAGAAGTTCATTCACAACTACCCCGACATGTCAGAGCTGCTGCATAAAGTGCGGGCCGTCTGTGCGCGCTTCCGGCGTTCACATCCTGCCGCTGCTCGCCTGTCTGCGCTACAGCGTAACTTTGGCCTTCCCGCTCACCGCCTCATATGCGACGTGCCCACCGGGTAGAACTCCACCTTGCAAATGCTGGACAGACTGTGCGAGCAGCAGCAGGCCATAGTGGAGTTTCAGCTGCAGCACGCACGGGTCAGTCGCACTGCGGAACTTCACCACTTCACCACCAATGACTGGGCCTCCATGCGAGACCTGTGTGCCCTGTTGCGCTGTTTCGAGTACTCCACCAACATGGCCAGTGGCGATGACGCCATTATCAGCGTTACAATACCACTTCTATATCTCATTGAGAAAACACTTATGGCGATGATGGAAAAGGAGGTGGCCCAGGAGGAGGAGGAGGAGGAAGAGGGGTCATTTTTAGCACTTTCAGGCCAGTCTCTTCGAAATGACTCAGAAGGAGGTTTTTTGCAACAGCAGAGGCCAGGTACAAATGTGGCCAGCCAGGGCCCACTACTGGAGGACGAGGAGGACGAGGATGAGGAGGAGGTGGAGGAGGATGAGGATGAAGCATGTTCACAGCGGGGTGGCACCCAACTTAGCTCGGGCCCATCACTGGTGCGTGGCTGGGGGGAAACGCAGGACGATGACAATACGACTCCCACAGAGGACAGTTTGTCCTTACCTCTGGGCAGCCTGGCACACATGAGCGACTACATGCTGCAGTGCCTGCGCAACGACAGCAGAGTTGCCCACATTTTAACGTGTGCGGACTACTGGGTTGCCACCCTGCTGGATCCCCGGTACAAAGTCAATGTGCCCACCTTACTTCCTGAACTGGAGCGTGATAGGAAGATGCGCGAGTACAAGCGCACTTTGGTAGACGCGCTACTGAGAGCATTCCCAAATGTCACAGGGGAACCAGTGGAAGCCCAAGGAGAAGGCAGAGGAGGAGCAAGAGGTCGCCAACGCAGCTGTGTCACGGCCAGCTTCTCTGAGGGCAGGGTTAGCATGGCAGAGATGTGGAAAAGTTTTGTCAACACACCACAGCTAACTGCACCACCACCTGATACGGAACATGTTAGCAGGAGGCATCATTTCACTAACATGGTGGAACAGTACATGTGCACACCCCTCCACGTACTGACTGATGGTTCGGCCCCATTCAACTTCTGTGTCTCCAAATTATCCATGTGGCCAGAGCTAGCCTTTTATGCCTTGGAGGTGATGGCCTGCCCGGCGGCCAGCGTTTTGTCTGAACGTGTATTCAGCCCGGCAGGGGGCGTCATTACAGACAAACGCAGCCGCCTGTCTACAGCCAATGTGGACAAGCTGACGTTCATAAAAATGAACCAGGCATGGATCCCTTGTGCAGATTAGACATTAACTACCTCCCCTTAACCATATATTATTGTACTCCAGGGCGCTTCCTCATTCAATCCTATTTTTATTTTCATTTTACCATTATATTGCTGGGCAACCCAAAGTTGAATGAACCTCTCCTCTGTCTGGGCCTAAAAATATCTGACAGTGGCCTGTTCCAGTGTTGGGTGACGTGAAGCATGATTCTCTGCTATGACATGAAGCCTGAATCTCTGCTATGGGACCTCTCTCCTCTGTCTGGGTGCCAGGGCCTAAATATCTGACAATGGACTGTTCCAGTTTTGGGTGACGTGAAGCATGATTCTCTGCTATGACATCAAGCCTGAATCTCTGCTATGGGACCTCTCTCCTCTGTCTGGGTGCCGGGGCCAAAATATCTGACAATGGACTGTTCCAGTTTTGGGTGACGTGAAGCATAATTCTCTGCTATGACATGAAGACTGATTCTCTGCTGACATGAAGCCTGAATCTCTGTTATGGGACCTCTCTCCTCTGTCTGGGTGCCGGGGCCTAAATATATGACAATGGACTGTTCCAGTTTTGGCTGACGTGAAGCCTGATTCTCTGCTATGACATGAAGACTGATTCTCTGCTGACATGAAACCTGATTCTCTGCTATGGGACCTCTCTCCAATTGATATTGGTTAATTTTTATTTATTTTATTTTTATTTAAATTCATTTCCCTATCCACATTTGTTTGCAGGGGATTTAACTACATTTTGCTGCCTTTTGCAGCCCTCTAGCCCTTTCCTGGGCTGTTTTACAGCCTTTTTAGTGCCGAAAAGTTTGGGTCCGCATTGACTTCAATGGGGTTCAGGTTCGGGACGAAGTTCGGGTCGGGTTCGGATCCCGAACCCGAACATTTCCGGGAAGTTCGGGCGAACTTCTCGAACCCGAACATCCAGGTGTTCGCTCAACTCTATTAGTAATGTATTATTGCTTTTGCCTCCATGTATTTCTACCCACACTGACTCCACATGTTTATGTCCCTCGCTTATATCTTCTCGGACTGTGGGCTTTAGACAGGACTCTACATAAAGGCAGACCTCTCCCCCTCTCCGGTTTTGGCGATTCTTTCTAAACAGACCGTAACCCTGTACATTAACTGCCGAGTCATAACCATCATCCAGCCATGTCTCAGTTATTCCCACTATGTCATATTCCTCCTCACACATCACTAATTCCAGTTCCCCAGTTTTATTAGTCAGGCTTCTGGCATTTGTATACATACAATTAAGAGGTTTATGTATATTTTTTACTCTACACCTTTCCTTCTGAAATTTTCTAGTCCCTCCTTCCACTCCTCCACCAGTTTACCTTGCCCCCGGGTCTCTATCTGCACTATCTTCCCCTCCTATAACGTAATTACCCTCCCCCAGTCCCTAGTTTAAACACTCCTCCAACCTTCTAGCCATCTTCTCCCCCAACACAGCTGCCCCTTCCCCATTGATGTGCAACCCATGCCTACGATAGAGCCTGTAGCCGAGAGAGAAGTCGGCCCAGTTCTCCAGGAACCCAAACCTATCTCCTTCCTACACCAGTTCGTGAGCCACTTGTTAAGCTCCCTAATCTCCCGTTGCCTTTCTTGTGTGGCTTGTGGTACCGGCAGTATTTAGCAAAATACTACCTTTGAGGTCCTTGCTCTAAGCTTTTGACCTAAATCCCCAAAATAATTTTTAAGGACGCTCCACCTACCTCTAACTTTGTCATTGGTTCCGATATAGACCATGACCGCTGGATCTTTTCTAGCGCCTTCCAGTAATCTGTCGACCCGATCCGCAATGTGTCAAACTAGAGCGCCTGGAAGTCAACACACCGTTTGACGATCCCGGTCTTTGTGACAAATCGCCCTAACCCTAATAATTGAGTCTCCCACTACCAGAACCTATCTGGCCTGCCTGCTCTCCTGGTCCCCTGTTTACTGGAGCCGACATTCCTCTGACTGGCAGAGGAAGTGTCCGGCTGCAGCAGTGCTCTCTCTGAACTGACATCCCCCACATCTGCCAACCATGCAAACTTGTTTGGGTGTGTCAGATCAGGGCTAGCCTCCCTAGCACTCCTCCCTCTACCCTGCTTTCTAACTGTTACCCAGCTAGCTACCTCACTTTTCTCAGGCTCCTCGCTACCACCCTCCCCCACATCTACCCCAAAGAGTGCTTGCTCAGTGAGCAGCAAACTGTTTTCCAAATTGTCAAAGTGTTGAAACTTATCTCTGCCAAAACTGTCTATTTTATATATATATATATATATATATATATATATATATATATACACACATATATCCCAACATACATATGTATCAGGGTATGTTAAGGTTTCCATCACTTTACCATAAAAACTAGTGTGCTGCATGCTGTGCTATTTTTCCAGAAATCCTCAACACATGCTCCAGTCTCTGACTTCTGACACAAATGTGAACAGTTCCTCTTCTCTTTGAATACATTAAACAGGTTCCCAATGGTTCCAATCTGATTCAAGATCTGATTTGTGCGTGTCTCATCAGGAGTAGAGATGGCCTTGTGGTTCGCCTGGCGGTCGTTTCGCGGCGAACTTTGCGTGTTCGCGATTCGCTGAACATGCGAACATATGGAGATATTCACGCCCGCCATATTCTTTTACATTGTCAAGAACTTTGACCCATGACACATCCATCAGGTGGTACAGGACAGCCAATTGAGACATTTCAGCACATGGACATACCCGCTACCTTATAAATAAACATGATCTGGCCGCCATTTTACATTCAGTGTTTTGCCAGTGTAGGGAGAGGTTGCTGTGTGGGGCAGGGACACGCTGTTAGGGACACCAAACGCTAGCTAATAGGGTCACAAAAGTCCTTTTAAGGACTGGTATAGGTGTGCTATCTATATGTGTGATACACCAAGGGGTGCAATATACCTTTATAATGAGTCAAAAACACATAGATCTATATAGTGATCACCTGGAAGTCAGGGGCCTAGGGGCTAGGGGCTTACTAGAGCCATTTTTATATAGGGTAAGGTTCCAGACGTAGTCGCTCTTATATGGGCGGGTGGTCTGTGGTTAGGCTATCAGGGCCAGAATAGCACCCCCCTGTAGGGAAATATCAGGGACAGTTGTTTGCCCACCCTGTCCTTCAATACCACATCATCATCTATCCCAGGGATAGATGTTTTTTGTTTTCCCTCCGGGATTCATGGATGTGCACTGGAACCCCCCGGATTGTGGTAGGACATATGATTTCTGTTTTGGTGCCGCCGAGCACCTGATTTAGTGCCGCCGAGCACTTGTTATTGTCTACCACATCTATGCTTTTTGCTTAACTTTAATAATTTCATTTATTTTCATTTTGAGGGATATATTTTCCATTCACACGTCCGCAAAATGGGTTCGCATCCGTTCCGCAGTTTTTCAGAATAGGTGCAGATCCATTCATTATCAATGGGACTGGAATGTGCTGTCCCCATCCGCATTTGCAGATCCGCATCCGAATTTGCGGATCCGCACTTCCGCATCCGTGCTTCCGTTTCGGCAAAAAAATAGAACATGTCCTATTCTTGTCCACAATTGCAGACAAGATTAGGCATTTTTTTATTATAGTGCCGGCGATGTGCGGTCCGCAAATTTCGGAATGCACATTGCCAGTGTCCGTTTTTTGCGGATTTGCAAAACACTTACGGACGTGTGAATGGACCCTCATAGTAAAATTATTAACTGTTACGTTTTATCCTTATGTATATTCTAATGGATTGCCTTCCTTGTACAATGTTATAATATACTTTCTATGTTAGAAAGTATAATCAGTTTTTTGTGTGCGGTTCTATTGTTGTGTGCGGTCTGCTGCGATACTGCAGGTATATAGCAGGACAAGCGTTATTGGAACAAATCATTTCTACTGGTGTGATATACCAGTCGCCCCCCAAAAAAACTGATTGAAGCAGGGTGTTATATACCAATATACTTTCTTTATAGTGCATTTGGGTACTGTATAGTGCATTTGCGCATGCGCGTAGGCGAAAATTATATTGCCAATATTTTGCATTGAAACAAATTATGAATGGAGATCGCAAATTCGAATAATACATCTGGTATGTCACTGTCCATGTTGTGGGACTATTTGTGCACTTCTAGTAATTATTTTTGGCTGCAAATATGAGCTGAAGGTTTTTCAGGTTCGCCTGCCATTAAAATGAATGGGACCCGCCGCGAACTTGCGGTTCGCGAACATTTGATCGTGTTCGCGCAATCGTGTTCGTGAACCGTCCTGGAAGATGTTCGTCCATCACTAATCAGTAGTCTCAACAGCTTGATTTACCACGATCTACTAGCCATTACCTGTTCATTTGTGTGTACAGATACTTACATGATTCATTAAGCATTTCATTCTCCATGCATCAATATTGCTGTCTGTTTCATCATTAATTTTTTGAAATAGTAAATGTTAATCTTCTGCATATAGATTTATATGTGGGGATTCCTCCAATGGTGACAAGGTTCCTTATATAAATGCTATATAATGGAGACTGAATGGTCTCAGGATGAAGAGCTGTAGTATCAGGATCGTGATAAATCAAGCCTCGGAGCAATCTTATGCTTTAAGACACAATCCCGGCCTTTGATTGTTTGTGCTTGGCAAGGACCCACTTTTGGGGAGGGGGTCACTGGCTGATACTGGCGGGCACAGTATGGCCACATAAGTGTCTGAAAGCTAGCTGCATGACATCACTTGCAGTGAGTGTCTTGTCTGAATTTGCTATGCTAGCAGGTGTGAAATGGCAATGTACCTTTCCAGGAATTTTCCCTGTAATTTGATGTTCTATTTTTACACACACACAAACTACATCAACTCTTTAAGAGACAGCTAAAATGAGTTCATTGTCATTTATTTTGCTCCATCACATTTTGTTTGTGATCACTAAATAAATTAGACTTGTGCTGTTAGCCCTGTGTCCTGATATACAGTGATGCACCTGTACGTAGCAGTGCATTGTACATGAATAACAGTAAAAGTTTTTTGTTAGAGAAATTCCTCACACTCATTCCTTTGAAGCCTGTGGCTCAGCTGGTAAGGTATTTGCCTCTCATACAGAAGGTCCTGGGATTCATGGCATGCCATTGAGAAGTTGGTTAAAATGGGAATAAAAGTTTTTTAAAGCAGTATACGGGGGTATTCACAAGCATTATTATAATACTGAAGGCCCTAGTTATATAGGGGAATGATTTTTATTTTAAACCCTTCCCAACCTTCCCTATACCCTATACATGTACAGTGGAAGTTGGTACTTTAAACATGGTGCCCGATATAGCTGCTGGGTGCCTGCTGCTTTACACAGACATTGTCTGCATTTTCTGAAATAATGCTGATTACAGACATTTAACAATAAGAGGTGTTCCAATAGTGCTCTTTCCTTGTTTAACCTAGTGTGGCTGCAGTATTACAGCAGAACCACACACAACTGCTGCTCTCAGGTACACTTAGAAATAATAAAGGGATACCGCCACTTAAATGCCTCGCAAGAACGTGTGGTCTTGCCTGTCAGGAAAATACCCACGGTGTTACAGTAACTTTTGATTGAAGTCCTTCTTTTCACGCGTGTATCTCCCTCTGTAGCTGGTTCGGAACCCACACTATCGCGGATCAGATGCTAGAATTGACAGCTCCCGCCCCGGCCGGTGGTGCGGTGCTGTACAATAAAAGGAGTTAGCAGCTTGCGCTATCGCTTGTGATGTCACTCCTGCAACTACGGATGGTTGTAGGTGCCATGATTCCTCCGACGTGTTTCAGACAGATCACTGTCCTTCCTCAGGGAGAATTACATGACTCTCTTCAGTGCCCTCTTTATATAGGTTTTAGTGTTTGACTCGTTCTTGTCCGCTATATAGTGTGGTGTACTTGTGATGATGGAGAGATTTTTTTATTATTATTTATTATTCAAAGGCAAACAGTTCTATTTTAGTGTTTAGGCCACTGGGTATTAGG
The DNA here is from genome assembly GCF_905171765.1 of Bufo bufo. Classification (NCBI taxonomy): domain Eukaryota; kingdom Metazoa; phylum Chordata; class Amphibia; order Anura; family Bufonidae; genus Bufo; species Bufo bufo. The sequence continues at coordinate 304,251,668 of NC_053393.1, forward strand.
GAGCTCATGTTGAATATCCATTTGGTTTCAGCCCTGGACATTTCTTTAACAAAGTCACCTCCCCTTTTATTTTTCCTCCCTATTTCTATCCCACAAAATGTTGAGCCAGTGAAATTTTCTTCATGCTTTTCTTTATAGTGGCGTGATAACGGATGTCCCTTGGATTTCCTCTCGATATTGTATACATGTTCCCCTATTCTTTTCCTTAATTGTCTTTTCGTTCAACCACTGTATACTTTATTACTGGGGCATGTAATTATTTACATTACTCCCCAACTATTGCAAGTGATGAATTGCTTGATGTTCTATTTGTATGAGCCATCACTATTAGTTATTTGCATTTGAATTTATTACTTCATGATTTCTTGCATCCCACACATCTTTTACAGGGATAAAATCCATTTGAACGACTATCTGTTTTAGCATGTTTCTCACTACTGTTTGTTGCCATACATTTATTTGTAGATGCCACCATGCTACCTATATTTTTAGCTTTTAGATATACAAATCTCGGTTCTGCCGGAATCAATTTGCCAATTATTTTATCTTCTTTAAGGATGTCCCAGTGTTTTTCAATGATTTTCTTAAAGTGTGGCACCTGGCTATTGTATGGTATAATAATTGGGGGAATCAGTGCTGCTTCTTCTGTTTTTGTTTTTTCTATCTCCCTCTCCTCTAGCATTGCTGGTCTATTTTAATGGCCTATTTCTGTTAATGTTGTGTTAATTTATCTCTATCGTAGCCATTAGATTAGTTCCTTTTATATTCCTCTCTTTCTGTTGTCCTCACATGCTATCGTCAATAGCCAAGAAGGACCAGCTCAAACTTTCTTGATGATATGAAGAGACATTTATTTAAGGCATAATAGCATCATCAGTGTGATGCTATTATACCTTGAATAAACGTCTCTTCATATCATCAAGAAAGTGAGAGCCGATCCTTCTTTGCTATATACTAGTGGGACACCTTTCCTGGACGCGTGCACCACGTGCAAACTGCAGTGCCGACCCATCTTCTTAAAATGCTGTGGTCATTGTGACCACGGTATCTGAGGCATCTCTTCCCTGGAGCTCTGCTCTTCCAAACTGATTAGCAAGTAATGAAAAAGACATATATATTATAAAGTAGTATCAATAAAAACAACAGATTGCCCAGAAAAAAAAAAAAAAAAACCTACTTGGCTTGGCCACACCTTTTGGCCTTCAACATGGGGCCACTTCAAAAAATTTTCACGTTTTTGAGTTCCCAAACTGCCCTTATGTGATAGAGTACAATTGTTTTACATAGATGTTGAGACTCCTGATGAGACAAATCAGGTGTTGAAATGCGTTGAGTGTGACAACATCTCAGCAGCCTAGCAAAAAATCCTATAGTTAAATCAAGATCAGAATCTACAAATAACTATTTGGGTAAGAAAGATGGTCAGCAGGTGTGTGCAATAGTCACTAGCTATTTTGAGATTGGCTGACAACAGTGACTATTCACCTGTATTGTGAAATACACAAACACTTACAACACAGACACTATCTTCCAAGTCCACTCACTTGTTTTTGGTGTATCTGAGGGGATGGGCTGGTGCTCATGATTTAAGCACAGATTAGACCCAATACATACTACATCCCTATTAGAGAAGTAGACGCCAGTTACCTAATGCAGGAAAGTATGTATGTAAATCTGCCTAGCATTATTAGTAGCCTGATACCCCATCTGCCTGTTTTTTGAATTTTGACAGGGTGTGAATAGTGATGAGTGAAGCGTGCTTCAGATATTACATCCGAAATTGCTTCATTCATAACTTTCGTTTAGGAATGTAAAATTAAAATTAGAGCCACACCTAGAGATGAGCAAAGCAAACTTCTTATGTTAGATCTGAAGTCACTTCGTTCATAACTTCGGATTAATACTGTATGGAGATCCGTTTCCATACAGTATTCAAAATAATAAATTACCAAAGTTTTTCAACGAAGTCACGCACGATTTTGCAAATAACTGACTTTGGCTCATTGGAGCCCATACATTCTAATACTGTACAGAGACGGATCTTCTGTACAGTATTAATCCGAAGTTATGAACGAAGTGACTTTGGATGTAATAATCTCTAGGTGTGACCATAATTTTACATTCTTAATAATAATAAAGTTTTTTTGTTTTGGCTTTTTAAATACTATCTTTAGGCTTTGAATCTATTTGCGACATAATATTTATATTTTTCTGCGACATAATTACAGGAATACAAAATACTGTTTTGTGATATTTAATACAATATATGCAATACAATAATTTACAAAAACACATTTATTGTAATGGTTTTTGCTCCATTTTTAATATATATATATTTTTTTTGTAATATTTGCAGAACAGTGTAACTTATAATATAAAAGAAAACAGCTGGAAAGTAAAAATGCTTTTTTTTTCTGCCATAACTTTCTGTAAAGGAATCATTTCTCAGGTCTCAGTTGGATTCAAACCCAAACCTTCTGTACAGCAGGCAATAGACTAACCATATATCCATAGGGCTGCTCTGTTGTAACACCACCATTTTCTATGCTTAAAAAAGCTACAATGTAACTTTATTCAATAGTGCTTGTGAAAAAAATAGTAATACTATTTAGCATTAAAAAATCCTATCTTTGCAGCTGAACTAAGAAGTGCAAAAGATTATCTATTGTACAAAAGGTTTGGAATTCAAATCCCACCAAGATCTATGCAATTATGTTTTTCAGTAAAATTTGTGGCATAAAATTTTAAATCTTACTTTGCAGCTTTTATATTTTATGGTAAAACTTACAATTTTCTTCAATCTTATTGCTACTAAAAATAATGAAGCAAAATTCATTAAAATAAATTCATTTTTGCAACATACTATTAAATATCACAAAATAGTATTTGGTATTCTTGTAATCATGATAAACTGTACAATACAGTGAACACAATATGTTGGTAAATTGCACAATTTCTCTTTTTTATTTCAGTAATATACTATTTTTTTTAATATTATCCCTTTGAAGATAATAGCTTTCTAAGCACATAAAATTCAACCTTTCCAACAGGTTCAGTCTTAGGCCCCTTTCACACAAGCGAGTAATCTGCGCAGGTGCAATGCGTGATGCAAACGCATTGCGCCGACACAGAATCCGGACCAATTCATTTCAATGGGTCTGTGTACATGAGCGTTAGTTTTCAAACATCACTTGTGCATTCTGTGAAAATCGCATCACATTCTTAAGAAAGTGCGCATGCGATACGTTTTTCACTTATGGTTGCTAAGAGACGTTGTTTGTAAACATTCAGTTTTTTATCACGCGCGTGCAAAATGCATTAAATCGCATTGCACCCGCACAATAAATACCGAACAACTGAACGCGATCGCAGACAAAACTGAATGATCTTGCTTGCTAAATTGCACATTTTTTACTGAACGCATCCGCAACGCATCTGCAACGCATCCGCAACACATCCGTACCTAATCCATTCAAGCTTGTCTGCAAGGGGCCTTAGTGTAATGTTTACTGTTCTGTCTGCCATACAGAAGGTCTGGGGATCAAATCCCATATAATGACCTGTAGAATAATTTCTGTAGTAAAAGTCTGTGGGGAAAATATATAATTCCCCCAATGCCAGTTTTCCAGTGTAAAAAAGTCACAAACATAACTTGAGCAAAAGTGGGCATGTGGAGGGGAAGGACCATGAGTCACAGCATATTTATTTTCATTCACACCTCTTTTCTAGTGTAAAAAAAAGACTAAAATTTACACTAGCTAGGGGTTGGCATAAATTTGGAATTTAGAATTAGCATTTAGAATTGACCCTGGCAAATGAATGGTACATATGTTGCATTTATAACAATTGGAGTACTTAGCTACTCACTTTTTACATTTGCTGTTTTATTTATTAAAACTTGAATTTATTTTGTCAGTTAAAATAACAAAAACCCAGTGCAGCTATTACTCTGTTATTAATGATTGTTGCTTCGCACACTGTAAATGGTATAGTGCTGTTAATATCCACTATTTACCTATTGTTTGCTATTACATTCAATAGCTAACATTTATCTTTAGGTGTTGTGTCACCTCTCCAATTGTGCATTTCTAAAAACTAAGCTTTCATTTTCTGCCCCTGACATGGTTTGCCATATCCCTGGTGTCTTCAGGGGTATGGGCAGTAAACGTTGATTGCAGTCTCTCTTTACATAGCCTCCTATCTATCTTTTCAGTATTAAAATGCAAGAAAACTGTACATATGTGGCATAGTTGTAATTGTACTGACCCGAAGACTAAAAGTTACAGGTTATTTTAGGCGCATAGGAAAGAATAAAAAAAACATAAAACTATAATGGAATGGTGCTTTTTAATTATTTCACTCCATGTGGAATTGTTTATCCTGCTTCCCAGCACATTGTATGCAACAATAAATGGTGCAATTAGAAAGTACATTTCGTCCCGCAAAAAACTAGCCCTCATACAGCTATGTGAATGAAAAAATAAAAAAGTTATGGCTTTGGGAGAGAATATTACCATGTCTTGAAAGGGTTAAGTTCCAGAAAATAGACTTGCTAACTGTTCCATACCTTGTGTGAATACGAAAGGATTTCAAATGTAAGATCTAAGGCCAGGCCTTGCCCTCCTAAAGATAGAATTTGGGTAGTAAAAGCACCATCAATTCGGCCAGAAGTAATAGTAGTAGTAGTAGTAGTAGTAGTAGTAGTAGTAGACCATAGTTGTCCCAGCTGGCTTTGGAAAGGCGCAACATTATCAATGAAAAGAAAGAGGATGAGATTGTGTTTTGGATGGCTCACTCCTCCTCTCAGTCACAGCAGGTGGAGGTGACTAATGAGTCTGACACCATGCCTCTCTACTCTATCCCCTCCTAGTGAAACGCCTTCCTTTTTCCTAAGAAGTGCAAAGAAAACCCTACCATGCCTTATGACAGATAGTCAAGAGAGTTTCTCTGTTGACGATTTGTGTGAGAGCAGTCAGCCTTTGTACTGCCCTGAGGAGGAGGTTCAGGAGTAGGCTGGGGATCCCATGCATAGCTATGTTGGTAGTAGTAATAGTGGCACCCACAGCCACAATATTGGTGGTGGGAGCAGCAACAGTGGCAGTAAGGGCAAATACAGAGCAGGGAAAGGGGAGGAGGGACAAGGAGCCCACCATGAAATATCACAGTCTGATAAAAGTGTCAAAGAAGGCGAGGACTTTGATGATGATTGTGTGGTGGACAGGACCTGGGACCTGGATCAGGGTGTCAAAGAGGAGGACGAGAAAGGTTGGTGGACATGGTGGCAATAAACAGTGGAGGCAATGTACAGCCAAAACCTCCCAAAGAACTGGCAGGGGCAGATATACTTATATTGCTCTCAGATAGGGAACTAGTGATGCCTATAAAACTGTGGGTTCAGGCGCAAAAAGTACCAAGCTCAACTTTTGCTAGCTCTATGCAAGCAACTTCCATATGGTGTTTATTTCTCCAGAAGGCTGGCACACAAAACCACAGCCGTGTGCAAGAAATGTAGGATTAAAGTAAGCAGTGCGTGTTCAAACACAAACATAGATAAAATAGCTGTATTGCAGCACATGAGCCTTAAAAAATACAACTGACCAGCATTCCCAATCAGAACTAGTCTGTAATCCTTCTTCTGGTCCTCTTTGTGGCAGCCAACCTGCATTCCCAAGCAATACAGCTTCCTTGTCATCATCAGGAGCTTCTTTTTCTCCTGCTAAGACTCCTCCTCCTCCTTGCCCTCTGCTCACAGACAAGGAGGTGGAGGAGAAGTGTGGCTATGAAGAAAACTATTCTTGACCAGCAATTAGCTTGTCTACAAGCTGAATTCCCACCTGACCAAGTTGCTGACGGTGCAGTTGCTGGCATACCATTTATTGTAGTATGCTCTCATGTAGCAGAGAACTAGTGATGAACGGCAGGGGTCATATTCGAATTTGCTATATTTTGTGAATATTTGGTAGAATATTTGGCAAATATTCGCAAATTCGAATATTCTTTATATTCAACAATTTTTTTTACAAAAAAAATCGACACGTAATGATCGCGTAATATGCAAATTTTCATAATGCAAATTTTTCGTTATGCATATTTTTATCGCAAATTTTTCAATTGCCGAGCAAAAACATGATTCCTCCCTGCTTCTTGCTTGTGGGCCAATAATTCATAGCACTATATCGAATATATTAGTTTTTTCGAATATTTGTAATATTCTAAAACAAGAATATATAGCAATATAGCGAAAATTCAAAAAAATCGAATGTAGAGCAATTTAGCTAATATAGTGATATAATCTTTTTTTTTATAGTTGTAATTTTTTTCCAATCTGAACTTCAGATGAGAAAAAAATGGCAACTATTAGACAAAGAAGATTGTAGCACTATATTAGCTAAATTGCTCTATATTTGTTTTTTTTTTCAAATATTCGCTATATTGCTATATATTCTGCTATATATTCTTGTTTTAGAATATTATGAATATTCAAAAAAACAAATATATTAGATTTAGTGCTATATATTAGTTTTTTTGAATATTCATCATTTTTCCCATTTAAAGTCATGATTCCTCCCTGCATAAATCATTGGCCCACAAGCAAGAAGCAGGGAGGAATCATGTTTTTACTCAGCAATGGAAAAATTTGCGATAAAAATTCGAATATTCGTGATCAACACTACAGAGAACATGGGCAGCTCCTTGTAATAGTTGCTGTTAGGAAAAATTTGATTCACACCGAGTCTGAATTTCCTCACACTTCGTCGTAATGAATTGCATTTTTTTCTAAAATGGATGCTGCACGTATGAGGACATGGATCAAGGAACTCTGGGAAGGTGGGATCACCCATAATGCCATGCATGCAGCGAATCAGCAGCCAGCCCTATGATGTCACAGCCCTATAAATAGCCTTAGCCATTTTGGATTCTGCCATTTTCCAGTGTACTTAATGCAGGGAAAGACGTCAGCAGGCGCTAGGGACAGTGCTAGAAAAAACTTAATTGTGCTAAAAAAAACGATATACAAGTGCAGGGAAAGATTATTCAAGGTGTAGGGAAAGGATAGGGAGGAATCATTCCACATCATTTATGTTGAACAGGGTTCAGTAAGGGAGGTTACAGCCTAGGTAATAGGAACAATCCTATTACACCTTGCTGCACTGACTGCGGATCCAAATTGCCATTATACAACTTTGTAATTCCAGCAAACCATTCTTGTTATTGGGGAGTTACAGCCATTGCCATTAACAGGGTTTATTACAAGGAAATATTTATACGTCTTGTGCGGTGCAGCTATATGTTCTAAAGCATTTTTTGGCGTGTATTAGTGGGAAAAAATGGCTTATTAGCCGTTATGTGTTGAAGTGAGAAAATTACAGACTTTTTTGGGGTGTTTTCACTTTTTATTTATTCATTTGATCTAACAGTGTGTCAGACAGAGGCCTAAATGTTTCTGGCGCAGGCAGAGGTCGCAGCAGAGTAAGGGGCCATGGCAGCACGGGTCACTTTGAGAGGCCTGAGCTCCTGGTGTCAGCTAGCCATCGTGTCTTGACCAGCAACCCAGCTGTTCTTGAATGGTAGACTTGATCACCGCAAGTGACATCAGACACCCCCAGCCAAGAGTCGTGGGTTCATCAGACACAACCATTAGTTGGCATGGCCCGGGAGCAGGCCCTGTGGCCTCACCTGTCCTCAACCTGCCTCTGTCCTTTTCTGTTTCCTCAGCCAGAGATGTATTATATGCTGTGGGCTCAGCTCCACTATACAGTGAGGACGAGCTACTAGAAGACAGTCAGCAGCTACTGGCAAGCCAAGATGCGGAGGAGATATCCGCTGCTTCCTCCACTAGGTGGGCAAGTAGTAATGAGGAGAGTGGATTGGGAGCTGATGTTGCGAGCGGTCAGGCTCCTGACCCAGAGACCGTTGAGGAGGAGGACATCAGTCACGTGCAGACAGTACTCGATGATGATGATGTAGCTGATCGCACTTGGGAGCCGGGTGACAAAGGGGCTTCGGAAGAAGAGGATGGCAGATTGCCCGTGAGGCAGCGGCAGGGCCAGTATGTCGCTAGTGTGGCCGTGAGTGAGCAGGGTGGCAGCAGTGGGAGGTTGGTCACCAAACGTGCCTGGGGTAGACAACCCTCTACGCAGGACCCTACCTGCCCGGAAAATAGCGGTGCACGGGTTCATGGAGGCAGTCGTACCGTGCGCAGTGTTGGGAGTAAAATCACCTACTCGGCTTTGTGGCAGTTTTTTGTTAAGGCGGCGGAGGAGGTAAACATGGTCAGATGTAGAATCTGTTGCCACTACAGCCCTGCGTCAACATATGCAGCGTCACCATAAACTGGCCTGGGAGAACCGTGGCTCCGATGTGGGGGTCCAGCCTGCCGCAGCAACCGCTGCATCACCCAGTGGCACGCAGCCTATTTCCAGCAGTCAAGGCTCCAGTTCCTCCCTTTCTAAGTAGTGGACTCAGCACCTTTCAGAGAACTTATGGCTTGTGCCAAGCCGAGGTTCAGAGTCCAAAGCCGTAATTTCTTTTCCAAAAAGGCTGTGCCAGCCCTGCACACACATGTAGAACAGAAGATGGGTCAGTCCTTGAGCTTGTCGGTGTCTGCTAAAGTGCACGGCAGTGCCAACATGTGGAGCTGTAACTATGGTCAGGGACAATACATTTACTTTATGGCCCACTGGGTGAATGTGGTTCCTGCACAGCCACATCAGCAACTTGGCCAGGTGACGCCGCTTCCGCCTCCACGTTTTCAAGCGGCTGGTCCTGCGACAATGTCTGCCTCTGCCTCCTCATCCTCCACCGTGTCCTCAGCCTCCAGTGCAGGGACAATTCACAGTGCCCCTCCAGCATACCACATGTGCAGGGCACGGCGGTGTCACGCTGTTCTGCACCTCGATTGCCTAGGCGAACGGGTTGATACAGGGGAGGAACTGCTCTGTGTCCTTCATCAAGAAATCGAATCCTGGCTTTCTCTGCGACAACTAAAATGTGTCAAGGAGGGCTGAGCCATGCGCCCTGCATGGCACACGTGTTCACTCTGGTTGTCAAGCAGTTCCTGAAATCTTCCACCCATCTGCAAGACATCCTAAAAATGGCCAGGAAACTTTGCACACACTTCAGCCACTCATACACCACAAAGCACACCCTCCTTGAGCTGCAGTGGCAGAATGGTATCCCCCAACATAGGCTGATATGCAACGCGTTCACCCGTTGGAATTCCACGGTACAGATGTTGGACCGACTGTATGAACAGAGAAAGGCCATAAGCGTTTTTCTAATGATCCAAGTGGACAGGAGTACTCCGCTGTGTAACTTCAATGTCAGCCAGTGGCAGCTCATGCGTGTCACCTGCCGTTTGCTCAGGCCCTTTGAGGAGGCCATGTTATTTGTCAATCGCCAGGACTACAAGATGAACAATGTCATTTCACTGCTTCATGTCCTGGAACAAATGCTGGTAAATCTGGCTGGTCAGGGGACTGGAGACGTGGCGCCTAGATTTCATGGCCACATGAGCCCTGTGGGGGCTGAACAGGAGGAGGAGGACATTGGAGTATAAGCAATGTGTAGCGAAATGGGTGGTTTTTCTACACAGGTGATAGGACAGGAGGAGCAGGAAGAGGAGCTACAGGGCGATGAGGAAGACAAGGCAGAGGACCCAGACACACCGTGGCAGTATGCAGTGGAGATGGAGGCAGGGAGTCCCTCGGAGTCACTTGCACAAATGGCCCGATGCATGCTCACTTGCTTGAGTAGCAACAGCCAAATTGTCACCATTCGGCAGAGGGATGACTTCTGGCTCTCCACCTTGTTGGACCCTCGCTACCGCTCAAAAATGGGGGCCTTTTTTACACCAGCTGAGAGGGAGGACAAACTGAACTACTATAGAGACATCTTATGTAGTCAGTTGGCCGCTGCCTATCTCCGCCATTGTCCATCCTCTCGCAGGTATGACCGGGGGAGCCCTCTGCACCTACGTTCCACTGCCATGGCTGCTGGGGTGGGGTGGCAGGAGCAGTACCAGCTCCATGAGCAGCAGCCTGAGTCTAGAGTCGCTGATGAGCAGCTTTCTTCACCCGCCTAGTGAAGAAACTACTCACCAGCAGCAGCATCTAAACCTGGAGCAGAACCTGAACCAGCAGGTGGTGGCATACTTGGACAGCACTCTCACACCACATATTGAAGATCTTCTGGACTACTGGGCAGCCAAACTGGATTTGTGGCTGCAACTTGCCGAGTTTGCCCTTGAAAAGCTGTCCTGCCCAGCCAGTAGTGTGGCACCAGAGCGGGTGTTTAGTGCGGCGAGGAACATAGTTATCCCAAGAAGAACTCACCTGTTCAGCCAAAATGTGGAGAGACTAACCTTTGACAAGATGAATCAGGCGTGGATCAGCCAGGATTTCCGCCCGCCAATGCCTCAGATGCATCAGACTATGTGCCACACCAACACTTTTACAAAAGAGACTGGTTTCTTCTGGCTACCTGCCTCAGCTACTATTCTGATGCTGCCTCCCACCTGATACCACACATCTGATGCCAAGTTCTCCTTTTTTCACCCACCATCTTCAGCTGGTACTGGTATTGCCACCCACCTCCCCACTATGCTGCGGCCACCTCCACACTATGTCACCTTGCCACTCTGTGGCCCCCTGATGCTGCTGCCACCTCCACACTGTCATTGTGCAACTCTGTGGCCTCCTCATGCTGCTTCCACCTCACCACTATGTCATAGGGCCACTCTGTGAACTTCTCATGCTGTTCCCAACCTCCCCACTTCATGACTGGGCCACTATTTTGCCTTTGAGCCTGGCTGACATCATCATTTATTGACCCTTCTTCTGATCTGTCAGAAGGAAGGACAAATGAGACGCACAACTGATCCTGTCTGTGTAGCAGCTGTAAGGCCTGTATGGTACCATCAGAATAGGCTTGTGATTTGGTAGCCAAAAGCAGGAGTGGGTACAAAACACATAAAACATGCAAATATTCCATTCCCATGTCATCTCTGTTTTGGATCCACTTGAGTTTTTTTGGGCATTAGCAATACGATGCATTACTGACCAAATGCTGACCGAGTGAAGGCGGATGCTCCACAGACAGGATTCCTTTTTTGGGGGTTATTGTTCTGACGGATCACTCTGTCAGGGGGCTCTACTTGTATAAGCGTTTAATAGAACAGGTTCTGTAGACATTTATGTGGAATCAACTGACAACGGAGTGTGCTTCTTCTTGGCGCTAACATCGACCTGTAAGGTCAGTTTTGGACCCGTGACTGCCCAAATAAGTGAAGTGTGATTCTAAGGCCCCTTTCACACGGGCGAGTATTCCGTGCGGATGCGATGCGTGAGTTGAACGCATTGCACCCGCACTGAATACCGACCCATTCATTTCTATGGGGCTGTTCATATGAGCGGTAATTTTCACGCATCACTTGTGCGTTGGTGAAAATCACACCATACTCTATATTCTGCGTTTTTCACGCAACGCAGGCCCCATAGAAGTGAATGGGGTTGCGTGAAAATCGCAAGCATCCGCAAGCAAGTGCGGATGCGGTGCGATTTTCACGCACGGTTGCTAGGATATGGTTATAACATGGTTATAAGGGAAAATAATAGCATTCTGAATACAAAATGCTTAGTAAAATAGCGCTGGAGGGGTTAAAAAAAATAAAAAATAATTTAACTCACCTTAGTCCACTTAATCGCGCAGCCGGCATCTCCTTCTGTCTCCTTCTTTGCTGATTGTAGGAACAGGACCTGTGGTGATGTCACTCCGGTCATCACATGATCCATCACATGATCTTTTACCATGGTGATGGATCATGTGATAGACCATGTGACGACCGGAGTGACGTCACGACAGGTCCTGTTCCTACAATCAGCAAAGAAGGAGACAGAAGGAGATACCGGCAGCGCGATCAAGTGGATTAAGGTGAGTTAAATTATTTTATTTTTCTGTATTCAGAATGCTATTATTTTCCCTTATAACCATGTTATAAGGGAAAATAATACAATCTACAGAACACCGATCCCAAGCCCGAACTTCTGTGAAGAAGTTCGGGTTTGGGTACCAAACATGCACAATTTTTCTCATGATTTTTCTCTGTTTTGCACTCGCGCGGAAAAATCGTGCATGTTGCCGCAACGCACCCGCACTTTTTCCCGCAACGCCCGTGTGAAAGAGGCCTAAGAGCGACGCCTGTCATCTGCATGTCATACTGACTCACAGTATTATTTCACTACCACAGCAGACTCCCTATGCATGTTACTGCAAGGCACAGTGTTCTACACCACTATAAAGGCTCTCTGCAGCCAGGAAATAGCAGTTTTTTTATGTGATTCACCTCAAATAAATACGGATCAGAGCAAATTTTTTCCAAAAATTCTGCGAACCGGCCGAATGAAATTTTTTAAAAATTTGCTCAAATCTATTTGCTGTGTAGCAAGGTGCACGCATGATGGACACTAAGATCAGCTGGTATGAGCAGAGACAGTACGTGTCTTTCACTGCCCACTGGGTCAATGTTTTTTGCGGCAGCAACGAAGCAGCATCTTGGCAACAAGGCCAGGTCCTTTTGACTCCCCCACTATTGTGTCGACCTGGCTCCCACATTAGGCACTTATCCTCTACCTCCTCCTTCATGGACAAACTTTCATCCCCAACAGCAGCAGGGCACAGTGTCGCTCCCACCCCCAACCCCCCACATTTCTATCATATGTGACAAGTCAAGCGTTGCCATGCAGTGTTGGAGCTGATCGGCCTGGGCGAGAGTAGCCACACAGGAAAGCAGTTGCTAAAGTATATAAAGTAGCAAACATCCCACTGGCTGTAATCCTGCTTACTCCAACTAAGCAAGGTAGTCACCGACAATTGCTGCAACATGGTGGTTGCACTGAACCTGGGAGAAATAACACATGCTCCCTGCATGATGCAAACTATTAACCAAGCGGCCAAACTAGAGACCGAGAGATTAATTGCCAAAGAGAGTAAAACTAACTCTAAAATGTTCTTCAATTATATAAATGTTAAAAAGTATAAATCTGAAGGTGTCGGCCCTTTAAAGAGTAATGAGAGGGGAGTCGCAGAGAGCAAAGAGGAGAAAGCAAAGCTGTTAAATATTTTTTTCTTCAATGTATTCACTGAGGAAAATAAACTGTCAGATGACATGCAGAATGTAAAAATAAATTCCCCATTAAAAGTGTCCTGTCTGACCCAGGAATAAGTACATCAGCGACTTAAAAATATTAAAATAGACAAATCGCCAGGACCGGATGGCATACACCCCCGTATCCTAAGGAAATTAAGTAATGTCATAGCCAGACCCTTATTTCTGATATTTGCGGACTCTATACTGACAGGGAATGTCCCACAGGATAGGGGCATGGCAAATGTGGTGCCAATATTCAAAAAGGGTCCAAAAACAGAGCCTGGAAACTATAGGCCGGTAAGTTTAACATCTGTTGTGGATAAACTGTTTGAAGGTTTTCTGAGAGATGCTATCTTAGAGCATCTCAACGGCAATAAGCAAATAACGCCATATCAGCATGGCTTCATGAGGGATCGGTCATGCCAAACTAATTTAATCAGTTTCTATGAGGAGGTAAGTTCTAGACTTGAGAGTGGTGAATCAATGGATGTCGTATATCTGGCCTCCAAAGCATTTGACACTGTACCACATAAAAGGTTAGTATATAAAATAAGAATGCTCGGACTGGGAGAAAACGTCTGTATGTGGGTAAGTAACTGGCTCAATGATAGAAAACAGAGGGTGGTTATTAACAGTACACACTCAGATTGGGTCACTGTCACTAGTGGGGTACCTCAGGGGTCACTATTGGGCCCTATTCTCTTCAATATATTTATTAATGATCTTGTAGAAGGCTTGCATGTATACATTTTCACAGATGACACTAAACTGTGTAAAGTAATTTACACTGAAGAGGACAGTATACTACTACAGAGGGATCTGGATAGATTGGAGGCTTGGGCAGATAAGTGGCAGATGAGGTTTAACACTGACAAATGTAATGTTATGCACATGGGAAGGAATAATGCAAGTCACCCGTACATACTAAATGATAAAACACTCAGTAACACTGACATGGAAAAGGATCTAGGAATTTTAATAAACAGCAAACTAAGCTGCAAAAAACAGTGTCAGGCAGCTGCTGCCAAGGCCAATAAGATAATGGGTTGCATCAGAAGGGGCATAGATGCCCGTGATAAGAACATAGTCCTACCACTTTACAAATCGCTAGTCAGACCACACATGGAGTACTGTGTACAGTTCTGGGCTCCTGTAAACAAGGCAGACATAGCAGAGCTGGAGAAGGTCCAGAGGAGGGCAACTAAAGTAATAACTGGAATGGGGCAACTACAGTACCCTGAAAGATTATCAAAATTAGGGTTATTCACTTTAGAAAAAAGACGACTGAGGGGAGATCTAATTAATATGTATAAATATATCAGGGGTCAGTACAGAGATCTATCCCATCATCTATTTATCCCCAGGACTGTGACTGTGACGAGGGGACATCCTCTGCGTCTGGAGGAAAGAAGGTTTGTACACAAACATAGAAGAGGATTCTTTACGGTAAGAGCAGTGAGACTATGGAACTCTCTGCCTGAGGAGGTGGTGATGGTGAGTACAATAAAGGAATTCAAGAGGGGCCTGGATGTATTTCTGGAGCGTAATAATATTACAGGCTATAGCTACTAGAGAGGGGTCGTTGATCCAGCGAGTTATTCTGATTGCCTGATTGGAGTCCGGAAGGAATTTTTTATTCCCCTAAAGTGGGGAAAATTGGCTTCTACCTCACAGGTTTTTTTTTTTGCCTTCCTCTGGATCAACTTGCAGGATAACAGGCCGAACTGGATGGACAAATGTCTTTTTTCGGCCTTATGTAGTATGTTACTATGTTACTAAGTCCTATAATCCTTCTTTTTTTTTTAAAGTACACTAGCTTGCGCAAGGTGCAGGCAATGTCCAGGAAACTGTTACCGCTTTTCAGCCATTGTAATAGGAGATCAATGGTCTGCTGCTACGAAATTGCACATGCTACATACAGAGTATGTACTAGCAGAAGAAATCCATTAAGAATTTTGTCATACATCTGACCACCTCAACAGGGAGCAGGTGCTGTTTCGAGGTCAGGCAACTCATGTCGTTGTCCCTCATCATATTTATCTTAGAACAGACACTGAGACTCATGAAGCAGGGGACAACGGCAAAAGAAGAACAACTAAAGCATCTTGCTGACTGCCCTGTAGCTATTGGGGAGCCTCAAGGAGAAACTCCCATGGAAGAGTAGGATGCCACTGGAGTAGTCTGTTCAGAGTTGGAGCATGATGATGATGACAGTGACATTGACCATGACACCTAATCATCTCAGTGGAAGGCGGGGGGAAAGAACTGGCTTCTCAGGCACACTGGCCAGAATGAAATACTCACTTGTTTACTACCGTGACAGAAGTATCGCTGACATCAAGCAGTCTGATGATTACTGGATAGCCATGCTTTCAGACCCTCACCATCAAAACAAAATGGGGGTATGTTTTATTCCCTCGTAAAAGGGAGGTAAAATTCAATTTTTGCCAGGGAATGCTGTATACTCAGCTTGCTGAAGCTTTTGGCAAGCAGATGCCTGCTTCCAGCATGTCTGCAAGGGAGGCCTTTCACCACTCCCTGCAGGAGGCCTACTCACCTCCCACCGCCAAAAGTAATAGAAGATGCAGTAGCAGCTGCAGCCAGTTCAGTCTCCACCACATGATTGAGCAGTTTTTTCATGTGACACTCCAGCCTGAACCAAATAAGCAAGCGGAGTCCTCCCACCTCAATGACCAGGTTAAGGCCTATATGGACTCTGGACTGTCTCTGGCGCATACCCTGTTTCCTGACCCCATGGATTTCTGGTCAGGCAGACTACAACAATAGCCAGAACTGTAGCATTATCAGACACTGCTGCTGCCTGCCAACATCTACCATATAGCTGCTGTTGCCTCCACAGCTGCAATTGCTACTCCTCGCTGCTAATCCTGTTCTGCAACCACTACTAAGGCTATGCATCCGACACTACTTCTTCTACCTTTACTACTACTGCTACTACTGCTACTACTACCTATAGACAGCTAACGTACTACCTTGTATGTTCCACGCTATGCTACTTTTTCTGGCCCCACAATTCCAGCCACGTGCCTCTAATACCCTATCCTTTCCACATCCACGCTGTACTACTCTTGCTCCCAATTTAAAGGGAGAATGTTTATAGCTTTGTCCAAAATGAGGCACTTATTCTTGTGACAATTAACACTTGTCATGAAGGCATCATTTTTGGATGGTTGGTTCTTCAACAAGTCACTGCTTTGTTACTTTTTATCCCAAATCACTGTGTGTGTTTAAATAACATCTTCCCCCAATAAGGGAATTTTTGGGAAGGTTTTTAATATGAAAAAGTATGCGACAGTGTGTTTTTTAAAACGTCAAACATGCCTTTACACATATAGCTATGTATGTCAGTGTCACTAAGACATGATTTATTATTGCTGTCATGGCCTTCAAGAGCTTAGGGAGCAAAAATCTGAAAAAAAAAACATCGACACAATTCTAACATTTTTGGCTCTATACACCACCACAATGAAACAAACAAGATGTGCTTTAACTGCAGACTGTCAGCTTTAATTTGAGGGCATTTACATCCAAATCAGGTGAACGGTGTAGGAATTACAACAGTTTGCATATGTCTCTCACTTGTTAAGGGACCAAAAGTAATTAGACAGAATAATAATCATAAATCTAACTTTCACTTTTTAATACTTGGTTGCAAATCCTTTGCAGTCAATTACAGCCTGAAGTCTGGAACACATAGACATCACCAGACGCTGGGTTTCATCCCTGGTGATGCTCTGCCAGGCCTCTACTGCAACTGTCTTCAGTTCCTGCTTGTTCTTGGGGCATTTTTCATTCAGTTTAATGAGTCATTGGGGCATTTTTCCTTCAGTTTAATGAGTCATTGGCCCAAAAGCAATTTAAGCAGGGAGGAATCATGACTTCAGATGGAAAAAAATGGCAAATATTCTAAATATTCTATATTCAATATAGTGCTATATATTCGTTTTTTAGAATATTCGTCATTTTTTTCCATCTGAAGTCATGATTCCTCCCTGCTTAAATTGCTTTTGGGCCAATGACTCATTAAACTGAAGGAAAAATGCCCCAATGACTCATTAAACTGAATGAAAAATGCCCCAAGAACAAGCAGGAACTGAAGACAGTTGCAGTAGAGGCCTGGCAGAGCATCACCAGGGATGAAACCCAGCGTCTGGTGATGTCTATGTGTTCCAGACTTCAGGCTGTAATTGACTGCAAAGGATTTGCAACCAAGTATTAAAAAGTGAAAGTTAGATTTATGATTATTATTCTGTCTAATTACTTTTGGTCCCTTAACAAGTGAGAGACATATGCAAACTGTTGTAATTCCTACACCGTTCACCTGATTTGGATGTAAATGCCCTCAAATTAAAGCTGACAGTCTGCAGTTAAAGCACATCTTGTTTGTTTCATTTCAAATCCATTGTGGTGGTGTATAGAGCCAAAAATGTTAGAATTGTGTCGATGTCCCAATATTTATGCACCTGACTGTATATCCATCAGTTCAACCTATTATCTTGCAAATTGATCCAGAGGAAGGCAAAAAAGTACAAGCCAATTTTACTTACTTTAGGGGGAAAAAATTCCTTTCCAACTCCAATCAGTCAATGAGAATAACTCCCTGGATAAACAACCCATCTCTAGTAACTGTATCCTATAATATCCTCCAGAAATACATCCAGGGTCCTCTTGAACTCTTTTAGTGAAATCACCATTATCACCTCCTCAGGCAGAGAGTTCCATAGTCTCACTGCTCTTACCGTAAAGAATCCTCTTCTATGTTTGTGTACAAACCTTCTTTCCTCCAGAATGCAGAGGATGTCCCCTCATAACAGTCACAGTCTTGGGAATAAATAGATGATGGGATAGATCTCTGTACTGACCCCTGATGTATTTATACATAGTTATTCGATCTCATATTCTTTCTAAAGTAATTAAGCCTAATTTTGATCATCTTTCTGGGTACTGTAAGCCACCCATTACAGTTATTACTTTAGTTGCCCTTCTCTGAACCCTCTCCAGCTCTGCTATGTCTGCCTTGTTCACAGGAGCTCAGAACTGTACACAGTACTCCATGTGTGATTTGACTAGTGATCTGTAAAGTGGCAGGACTATGTTCTCATCACTTGCATCTATGCCCATTTTGATGCAACCCATTATCTTATTGGCCTTGGCAGCAGCTGCCAGGCACTGGTTTCTAAAGCTTAGTTTGCTGTTCACTAAAATTCCTAGGTCCTTTTCCATGTCAGTGTTACCCACTGTTTTACCATTTAGTATGTACTGTTGACATGTATTATTCTTTCCCATGTGCATAACCTTACATTTGTCACTGTTAAACCTCCTCTGCCATTTCTCTGCCCAAGCCTCCAACATAGCCAGATCCATCAGTAGCAATACTGTCCTCTACTGTGTTAATTACTTAGTAAAAGTGGTAGTATGTGGCCTAGTAGGCCAATCGTCATAAATTAGGCACAGCTTCTGGCATCAAACAGGGATATCATAGACTGGAGTAAAATGATGGTCTATGATAAATAAAAATAAAAAAAGGAACAGAACTGGTGGGTAACCTCAAATAAGACTTAACCTTTAATACATCATTAAAAAATACCCAAAAGGAGGCGAAAAGGTCGCTTGCCACAGTACAATACACTTATTACAAATCACTCAATGGTGAAAAAGTACAAAATTACTATATGTAGTACCAACAGACCTGAACGGGAGCAAAGGAGTGGGAGGGAAAAGGGAGACTGGGTCTGTTTCTCCTATTGTTCTTTACCTATATGTCTACACCTCCAAAGTTGTCCTTAGATGTCCCTATGCTGCGCCATGTCACTGCCCAGTTTCATCAGAGAATGGAGCAAGCGAGGGAACTATGTTGGCACACTAAGGTATATACTATAATTAAGCCCACAATAGCAAGCAAAATATAGCTATATCCCAAAAACACACTGCCCAAAGTGTTTCATTGGCCTAGGGCCAATTCATCCGGGGACTTTAATAGATGAAGTACAGCAATACAAAGTAGTCAATATACAGTATAAAGTGCACAAAGCAAAATAGTCAAGAGTGAAGTGCAAACAGCAGCCAAAACTTAGCTTAGCAGCCGCAGCCACTGAATTGGGCCTAGGCCAATGAAATACGTTGGGCAGTGTGTTTTTGGGATATAGCTATATTTTGCTTGCTATTGTGGGCTTATTTATAGTATATCCCTTAGTGTGCCAACATAGTTCCCTCGCTTGCTCCCTTCTCTGACGAAACTGGGCAGTCACATGGGGCATCGTAGGGACACCTAGGGACAACTTAGGAGGTGTAGACATATAGGTAAAGATCAATAGGAGAAAGAGATCCAGTCTCCCTTTTCCCTCCCACTCCTTTGCTCCCGTTAAGGTCTGTTGGCACTACATATAGCAATTTTGTACTTTTTGACCATTGAGTGATTTGTAATAAGTGTCCTGTACTGTGGCGAGGGACCTTTTCGCCTCCTTTTGGGTATTTTTAATGATGTATTAAAAGTTGTCTTATTTGAGGTTACCCACCAGTTCTGTTCATTTTTTTGAATTTACAATTGGGTACCCATTTTTTTGGTTATCATTAGTGACCATTATACTTTCGTGGTTAATTCAATATTTTTTCTATGATAAATTCCCCTATATGTTCTGGTATAGGGCCTCTACTCCAACCCATATCCAGCACAGGTTTATTAATATTCACTGCAATAAAGTAACTAATGAGGCTGCTGGGCCCTTGACTGCAGTAACGTTTGTACTGACCTGATGCTGGCTTTACTGCCTATTAATAGTAATTCCTTTCTAACTGTATAAACCCTATACACTTCTGAAACTCAAAGGATATTATTTTCAGGGACTACCTATGAGCACTACATAAGTTCAGGTCTGATCTTTAATTTGCGATATTGGGGTTATCCGTAAATGTGACATTAACACTAGCAGAGCAAAAATGATCATGGGGTAGTTGAAATGTAATATTAGAGATTTATTTGTTCAAGTGAGGTAGATTTTAGGTATACTGTAAATGCTGTAATTTGTAATTGCTGTGGTTTTCATCCAGCATCAGATAACAGTGTTATACCTCAAAAATTTTAAAATCTAAATAGGCCTGGTCTTTAAGGGGTTGAAAGGCTGAGCTTTGACTTTGGAAAGCTATGTTACATCAGGTGGTGTGAGGTGCTCATTTTTCAGCGAAAACTGATTTACACATCTGCTTTCCAGAGAAGTGTTATGTGTTGGCTCCTTCTCTCTTGTGTAAAATCAATTTGGACCCAAATTAAATTTTTGGAAAAATTTGATGAATCAGAAATGAATTTCAAGACATTTGCTCATCTCTAATACAATATAATTACATTTGATGCTCTAAATACCTTTTTATGTTCCAATAAACACCAGGATATAGACAGTTAATCTGGACAACAAGGATTTTGAGAGGCTAATATATTATCATCTATATGAGAATGCCACTGTAATGAGGATGGCTTTAAGAACGAGTCTAGCTGAAAAGGTGCATCACATTTTCTTTGCGAACTGGTTTCCACTGGTCCTAAAGATCCCTACATTCCTCTACCTACAAAGGAGTTCTATATAACCTACATTCCACTTACTGCCCTTGATATAACAGTATGACTGTTAACTTCTGCTCCACTGACAGCTATTAACATTCAACTACTCTTATGTACATGTTATGTCTATACCATTCAAGTTAATTGGGCTAAACATCATTACCAGACACAAACTATAGACAAGAGTGGCACTGTTTCAGGAAAATATTTATTTGATTTACTCAAATACAACCCCGTCAAGGAAAACAACAACAGGCTTTCTAATAATTAAAAGAATCATTGTTTATGATAAACTAGATTGTAGGCGGTTTCTGGATATATTGAATTTATTCTACTAGTTAATTACATTTTGTCCAAAAAAATCTTTCCTTTGATATGTAAATATGTTTTTGTCTGAGGACAAAAAATTGCTCCGTGATTGGATCTCCTAGGTCAGAATGACACTGAGCGTCAAAATTGTTCAATTTGTAAAAAACAGCACGGTACAGTTTCAGCTCATGTTTAAGATTGATGAAGGCCATTAAAGATAATAAGACTAAAATTAATGTTTCCAGACAGCAACATGACTGAACCTTAGTTCATTCCCAGAAATATATTTAGTGACAAAAAAAAATTACATTGTGATCTGTGAAACTTGAATCGCTTATGGCATTGTGACAAAACAATTTCTGAACAAACGGTTCTATAATGCAAAGTGGATGTGACTAGATTAGAAGACAGTGTATGTAGGGTGCAAACAACACCATGTCTGAAGACATATCAGGTGAGAAGTGATGCTTACGTCTTTTGATTGCTCTGTTTTGTTTTTGTGTGTGTAATGCTCTGAAAAAATATCTGTCTGTTACTGTCTCTCAAGGATTTTAGATAAAAAGAGAGGTTTTATCTTTGCATGTCTATAAACAGTGAGAAGCTCAAGAGACCTAAACCTACAGGCAATTCAAATAAACTAAATCCGATCAAGGTAATATCAATGGTAGAATTAGAAGAAAACCCAGGGAGAATATCAATAACAACATTAAAACAGCAGGTTTCTACTGCAATCAATAGGCAGTATAAACAGCAAAAATTAAGTCACAAAGTGATAGTAGATAAAAGCTTCGTACTCATTAAAATTCTGTTTGTCTTTGTGTCTTTTTATCAATGTACCTATATATCTATGGAAGTGTATCAAAGTTTCTAATTTAAAAGAATGATGAAATAATCTAATTAATTTCCGGTGTCATTTCACATATTTCTTTCAAGCTAATTCTGCAATATTAATAACATTTTGCAGTTTAATAAAAGATCTCCATGTCCTATTAACTTTGTTAAAAAGATACTTTTTTTATCAAATAGCTTAACTTCAAAAAGATTGCAACTTTGATCTGAAATGAAAAATGAAGTTTGTTCCATTTGTACTGAATAACCTGACTATATTTCATAACGAGTCGGTTGTCTGTAATTTCTGTCGCTTTACAAATATTAATTCCAAGACGTACAAAGTGAAAGGTGAAATTCTATTCAAAAGATTTCAAGCACATTGAGGAAATACTGAAAATAAAGTCTGGTTGTAGTTCAGTATGAAGCAGCTACATATCAAAGTGGAAAGATACCCGGCATATCATCTGCATACTGAGCAGACAATAAAGAGCCGTGCATTGTATTATATCATTAAACAAGATGCTTCCCTTAGATATGACCATGCTGGGTTTTGCTTTTGAAATAATATGAATTTCAGTAATTATTTCTTGTTGGCTGTATATCCCAAAATATAACAGAAGACTATTTGATACGTTTCAATAATTGTAGTAACTTATCTGCTGTCTGTATATCTGATGACTCTGAGGTGTATACTTTTATATGGCAAAATACACCAGTTTATCCCTATTATATATTACAGAAACTCTTACAAAATGAAGCAGAAAGGAGATGGATTCTACTTAGCTATTACATCTTACCTCATCATTAAAGAGCCTTACAGTTGTACACAACACCTTTTCAATTGCCCTGTTTAAAAACATTAAAGATGAGGTACACTTTAGAAAGTTTGCAAGAAGGGTCCCCCAAAGATAAATTGATTGTCGGTGTAATGTTTGGATGTGCAAGGTCGTACAGCAAGAAAAACTCTTGCATACAAGCCCTTTAAGCTGATAAAGCATCTCATACTAAGAATTCTGTCTATTAGCTAAAGGTAGATGGCTATTTCAATTGTGAACTTGGGGTACATTGAAGCTTCAAGATAACACTTTAAAGGACCATCTATGAGCAAACATTAAACCACATTAGTCTAGTTTTGATTGTACATACAGGCTCTATCATCAATAGGACCTGCATAGTTCATTCTTGAAGTGATCAAAAATTGTGATAGACTACAGTGATCCATTGAATTGTTTCATATGCTGTATCTCACTGCCTCTGTTATATGCAGTGACAACTTTTTTACTTTTATTGTAAATGCAGTAAGTTGTAAAGTGATATGTTGCCATCTGTTCTTATTGGCAGTAATTTTCTTTCTACGTGGTATAAATCTTTGTAAGTTTAGTGAATGTTTGTGAGTTACTGGGGGTAACTGATTAGGAATGTAGGTCAAAAAGTCAAAACAGATATTAATTATACAAGCATATGTATTTGTCATTTTCCATGAATAACATTAAAACTCAAAATAAAATAAAAACGATAAATGGCAATTCATTAATTTCACCAAATATTAATTAGTGATACAAAATAATAAAACTGTAAAGTGTGTTGCAAAACTGTCAGCAGAGTTGAGTGACATGATATATGGGACCAAGTTGTGTTGTATATCGGCTATGGACTGTATGGTTGCAGCTGAAAAAAGATTATATGTCATTCAATACATTAGTTTTCAAGGTAACCAGAAAGAAAATCTGTCATGGAAAGACAAATGCAGCTTGAAATTATGTTACTAAGGAGCTGCTATTCCCATTAAGAACAAAAACTTTTTTTCTAAAACATTAAAGATAATTTGTCATCAAAGGACATAAGGTTTAACTCCTTCAAGACCCAACCCCTTTTTTCACTTTTAGAACACAGCGTAATTTTGCAAATCTGATATGTGTCTCTTTATGCGGTAATAACTTTGGAATGGAATAACTTTGGAATGATTTTACTTATCCAAGTGATTCTGCAGTTTTTCATGACACATCATACTTCAAGTTGTGGAAAAATTCAGTTTTCAAAATGTTTATTTCTCTGCTTTTAAGACAGATAGTGATAGCTTACATAGTTATTAATTTTACATGCTCCATATGTCTACTTTATGTTGCCATTATTTTGTAAACGTCCTTTTGTTAAGACATTAGACGCCTTAGTATTTTAGAAATTCTAAGCAATTCTTAGCAAGAATTTTTCAAACATTTCCAAAACTAACTTTTTAAAGAACCATATCAGCTATGAAGTTACTTTCAGAGATTTACATAATATAAACCATCCATAAATGTTCCCATTTTAGAAACTGCACCCCTCAGATTATTCAAAACTGATTTTACAAACGTTATCTATGGTTTTGGTGTTCCACAAGAATTAAAGAAAAATGGTGTTGACAGTTCAAAATGTAACTTTTTTGCAGATTTACCATTTTAATCCATTGTTTCCTGAAACACAGCAAGGGTTAAGAGCAAAACTAACCTCACTATTTATTACCCTGATACAGCATATTATAGCTATAATCCCATACGTAGTGATAAACTGCTGCACAGGCACATGGCAGTGCTCAGGAGGGAAGCCATATTGTTTTTGGAGGTCCAGTTTTGTTGGAATGATTTTCAGGCGCCATGTCACATTTGAAGAGATCCTGAGGTATGCCAAGGGAAATCTCCCAAAAATGACCCCATTTTGGAATCTAAACCCCCGCCAAGCAATTTTTTAAGGGTTGTATTGAGTACTTGAAACCCATCATATGTTTCTTGGAATTTAGAAAAACTTGGCTGTGAAAATGAAAAATTTATTTTTTTAAATTAAATGTTGCTTTATCCCCAATTTTTTCACAAAATAACTGGAAAAAAAATAACTCTATAATTTGTTATCCTTTTTCTCCTGAATACGGAAGCATTGACTTTTGGAGGGCAGATTTCACTAGAATGGTTTTCAGGTTGCATTTTAAGACCTGAGGTACCCCTTCATTGTAAACACCCAAAAAGTGACCCCTATTTGGTGTATTGAGCATTTTGACCATACAGGTGTTTTTTGCTAGAAATGAACGTGTAGTGGATGTTGAAAAATGAAAATTGCAATTTTTCCACAGATATGTAATTTCAGTGGCCAATATGTTGTGCCCAATTTGTGCCACTGCAGTCATCTCTTTATTTATTGTATTGTGTTTCCTAATTGCAGGAACACCCTACATATGGCCCTTAATTGTTATCTGGATATACAACAGGGCTCCAAATTGAAAGTGCATCATGCATATTTGCAGAAGCTTTAGAAAAAATCTATTTATGTGGAGACCACAGTGTCAACCTAGATTCCTGAGCTGCCCTCAAACTTAGGGATTTGAGGCTGATAATCCTCAGTGGGGGGTTCATATGGGATCTGAGGCTGCCTCAGCTGTGGTCCTGGGGTGCCTTCTTGAGGGTCCCTCATTACTAGATGAGGAGGAGGAAGAGGAATTTGGCATCCTCTTATTTTTACTAAATGTATCAGAGGCAATGATGGTGCATGCCTCCTCAGCTGAATATTAATATTAATATTTTTATAAGGGTGTGTATTTGTAATGTGTGTTATAAAGTGTGTATTAATTGTATTTATTCACAGGGGTGTGTATGTGTCCTGGCAGCGCTATGTGCCCATATCCATCCAGGGTGGGCACAGATGCCACATTGCTCATCTATCCCGGCAGCCAGCACCCGCTAACTTTCCTCTGCCTCCTAGTACCAATAATTGCCACAGTAGTTCAGTGTCCCACACTGTAAGCTTCTTCCTGCTACTGTGGGGGGAGGGGGGCAGAGAGAGAAACTAACTAACGTGCTACTCTAGGTTTCTCAGCAATATAAGTGTGTTGTCTGGGGGGGTACTCTTTCTCATTCTGCAGAGAACCTCATGCATACTTGGTGCCCTCCATAAAAAGACCTAGCTCCACAACCAAGGCCTCCCAGACAGCCAAGCAAAGTTTCATTGCTCAGCTCTGTTAAAGGGAAGTTACCCAAAAGGAACTGGATTCCTAGTGTGAAACAGTCTTCTTTTTTCTTTTGGAAAGGAGACTAGCTTGCATATCTATTTTCCAGACAACCTTTTTTTAACACAAAACACTGAAAGCTTAGCACAGATGTGATCAGTAAAATGTATGGTACTGATTGGTGATTAGTGGTTTCAGGACATATGCTAGTAGATGTTTTGTGTTACTAATTCTTTTTTTGTTTTTGTTTACAAAAACAAATCCTGTGCCAAAAACTGTAGTATATAACTTTACTATCATAACATATCTGCAGTAAAACTACAAAGATAGCCAAATCAAACAAATTAATAAAAAAAAATTTAGACTTGGTATTATTAAATGATGGTGAAAATAAAATTAGCTAATGTGAGAAAGGCCTTAAGGTCTTTTGTGACCTCGTGGACTATTACACACCTTGCTCTTGATACAATATTTGTTGGTCAACCACTCTAGGGGGAGGTTGATGAGCATCAACAACTTTTCACCTGAGGTCCCCAGAAGTCTTCTTTGTTTGTGCCATGATACACTTTCACAGACGTGTTGTGAAGATCTGACATTGATAGACTAGTGTTCCTTAATTAAAACAGGGCAACCACCAGGCTTAGACTGGCCTGGAGAACAGGTGAATTCACCAGTGGGCCTCTACTTGGCACAGTACATTGACTGTACTACATATAGATAGGCAGTGTACAGCATCTCATGTCCATATGAAAAATTAGGTACATTATTTAACAAACTAATCAGTTTAGTGTTATAGATTCCCGGGTTTCTGAGATGATTTCTAGGCACAGAGGCAGGCCAATACATATCCTTCTTGATGTTACTTCAGCAACCCCCATCATAAATCATCTTGCTGCTGCCTGCCACTGTGTAAGCATGTGTTCCTGGCTCAAATAGCTAAGAGGGCAGTAATCCAAGGCAAGTCATCAAGATGCTGTCAGGGTCTCTTGGAAATGAACAGTATGAGGCACTCTTTTGGCAGAGAGCTACTACTGAAAAACTTGAGTTGGTGCAATTTTCAAAGGGTGATCAGGTAATAATTGCATGCAGATATACAGTGACCCCCCTGAATAAATTTTACTGCTGGGTCCTAGGCATCCCAGTCCTACACTGTTGCCCACTCCTGATCATCCCATTAATTGAACTCTAATTCACCTTCAAATTATCTGCTAATCATAAAGGTTCACATACCTTTGCCACTCACATACATATAAGATGGAGAAACAGCCACTGTTTCTTTAATGCTGTTTCTGAAATTGTCATTTGGCATTTTGGGCACTAGAGACCACTGTTTTGCAGCTACACACTCTGGGATTTTAATATGCAAAACAGATGATGACTCATGCTGGTGTGTGTGCCAGAGAGAGAGCAGGTAATGGTGTCCTGAGCAGACATGTTTGTGCAGAGGCTGGAAGACAGGATCCAGTGCCATCCTCGGGTCTGTGGGACTTGGAGTGGTCAAACTCACTGTCAGAAGTGACTGATGCCTGTCAGCAATGCAGATGTTGTCAAGGAAAAGAGGATCAGTTCCCGGAAGGTCAATTGGACCGTGGAACGTGGTTACAGACCCTGTGAGGCCTCATGGTGGATGGAAGGACCTGCAAGTTGGTGTAAGTCGCCATCGAATAAAGACCAGGCCGGGGTCAGCAATCCAGAGGGCTTCCGAAAGAGAGAGAGAGAGAGAGAGAGGACCGGTTCCCGGAAGGCTGGAAGAGCCGTGGAACGGTTGGGGCTACCATAAAGTGTGAAGTTACTCAGCTTGGAAAAGAAGCAGTCTGCCATTTTGTGAACTGTATGAGAGAACCGTGTGGATCCTGATTCTGTTCGCAGGAATGAGCATCGGCGTCAGGAAGCTGATCGGAACAGAGGGTCAGAGTTACAGGTTCTGCAGGGTCACATGTTGTAGCAGGGACTTGCTGTCTGTTTGGAGCAACCAGTGAACACAGGACATACCCAGGTCAGTGATTCAGCGGCACGGTTATTGACTTGGCTCTGCCGTGTGCGCCATCGGTCAGGTCAGTTTCCCTGCGGCACAGTATCGACTTGCGGGCTCTGCTCTGTAGGCCGCGTTGGGTATGGTTGTTCAGTTGGGCTGGTACCATGACTCTGAGCCTGGAGTATCGGGTATACTTATATTGTTGTGTTATCACTATTGTTAAAGTAAAGTTTATGTTTTTGCATCAAGAGCTGGTGTCCATGTTGCTTTCCTTATTCCATGACTTCGCTGTATCCTGGGGGTCCCTCCCCGGTTCACGGTCTAACATACAGTACATGTGATATTGGATAATTTTCCTCATTCACCAAAAAGTGAGCACAGGTGCTGATCAGTGACTGTCCTGTTGCAATGTTAACTTCTATGCATGGTGGCACACAGACCACTTGAGGACCAGAAAGCCAAACAATTGGGCTGGACAATGGTACTTGAACTGAGGTGAAAAAATTTTAAGTGTCAAAAAATATTCTACATGTTTACTTATAATAATTAGCAAGTGTTTGTATTAAGATGTTGATTCCTTATAAGTAAGATTATTGTTACAATATTATTATTGTCTACATTACTCATTTAATGCAGCTGTTCCGGACCTCTGGAGATTGATGAATATTAGCAGAAATTACCAAAAACACCTCACCAGTGAACAGTTTAGAAAACTATGACAGAGAATAAAAAACATTTTTCAGTGTTTGGTAGTGATGGACATCTGCCGGGACGGTTCGCGAATGCGATCGCGCAAACGCGATCAAATGTTCACGAACTGCAAGTTTGCGGCTGGTCCCATTCATTTTAATGGTAGGCAAAGTGCACAAATAGTCCCACAACATGGACAGTGACATACCAGATGTATTATTCGAATTTGCGATCTCCATTCATAATTTTTTTCAATGCAAAATATTGGAAATATAATATTCGCGTACTCGCATGCGCACACCAGTTATAATTATTTTTTCCAATACCGTTTGGCACTGTGTGTAGCAGAGGGAATGCAGCAAAACAGCAAGCAAATGCTGCACTACCTAAATGCACTATATAGAAAGCATATTATTGGTATATAACACCCTGCTTCTATCATTTTTTTGGGGGGGCGACTGGTATATCACACCAGTTATAATTATTTTTTCCAATACCGTTTGTCACTGTGTGTAGCAGAGGGAATGCAGCAAAACCGCAAACAAATGCTGCTGTACCAAAATGCACTATATGGAAAGTATATTATTGGTATATAACACCCTGTTTCTATCAGGTTTTTTTGGGGGGCGACTGGTATATCACACCAGTTATAATTATTTTTTCTTATTGCGTTTGTAAATATGTCTAGCTGCAGTATCGCTGCAGAACCGCTCACCACTGCTGCACAATACAAATCCACTATAATAGTACACCTATGCTAGTCCTTAAAAGGACTTTTGTGGACATAATTGATAGTGTTTTTGTCCATAACAGTCTGTCCCTGCTCCACACAGCAACCTTTCCCTACACTGACAAAAGACTGAGTGTAAAATGGCGGCCAGATCGGGTCTATTTATAAGGTAGGGGGTATGTCCATGTGCTGAAACTTTTCAATTGGCTGTCCTGTACCACCTGATGGATGTGTCATGGGTCAAAGTTCTTGACAATGTAAGAGAATATTGCGGGCGCGAATATCGCCATATGTTCGCATGTTTGGCGAATCGCGAACGAGCAAAGTTTGCTGCGAACCGACCGCCGGGCGAACCGCAAGGCCATCACTATTGTCTATCTATTAAACAAAGTGAATACCGCAATAACAGTAGAAAGAGACAAGTTATTCACCCCAATTTGAGAATCAAGGTGTAATAGAATTGTTTATCTAATAACCACCTAACTGTTTTCCCCAATTCCAGCTGGGGAAGTGGGAAAAGAAGCTAACTGTTCTGCCCGAGCTGGGCTCGGGCAGAAAATGGAGGGGAGAGGGCTGCTTTAGATGCTGCTATCTCCTGAATGGTAGAAGCTAGATGCAACTGGCCTTCTTTGAAAGCCGACATTTCAGGCTTCATACAAGACCAAAATGACACCATTAGCCCAAGCAAAAGAGGAGAAATCACTGTTAGAAATTGAGTCGGGAATAATTGCAGGTAAAATCTGCTTTTACTTTCACTGGCAGCTGCATTCACAGCTTTCTGATTTGTATCAGTGATATCTTCCCCTGTATGGAATGTATTGCTGTCATTCTGGTATTGTCTGAAAGCTTGGAATGCCAGATTTCAAACAATACAAAGCAGAGATATGAGCAGTTAAAACAGCCCCCCCTCCTCTTTAGTCTGGAGGAGAATGAGGCAGCATCTGCAGAGCTGACAGGCTGCAGGAGGAGAGAAAAAACTGTAAAAAAAAATATATATATAGAAATGTGGTATTATCATCAATGTACTGATCCACATAATAAAATTTCAGTTTTTTTTCTTTCCCCCTAAAAATAAAATAATAAAAGTTATTTAATACACCTTATAACCCAAAATGGTTCCTAAAAAACCTACAACTAATCCCGTTAAATAAATAAAAAAGAATTAGAAGAAAAAAATAAAAAGTTATGACTGCTAGAACACAAAGGGGGGAAATATTATTGGTCCTTAAGGCTAAAAATAATGATGTTACTAAGGGGTTAAAAATACAATAATGTCCCCCTGAGTTGTGTGCCAACGAGATTTAATGCTGACACACATTAAAAATCTACAATAAAAAAACATTTTTGGGAGGGTTTTTCCAATTTTAACTGTCAATGTGGATACCCCAATAAAAGTTGAAGGAGACAGGTTATTCACCCCAAGTTGAGAATTAAGGCCTAATGGAATTGCTTATCTTTTAAACAAGGTGGACATTATTCAATTAGATAGCTATGTGCCCTACACAGGGGTTTATGCAAACTACAGGGAGTGCAGAATTATTAGGCAAGTTGTATTTTTGAGGATTAATTTTATTATTGGAAGTCATTTTTAGTTTGTTTTAGTTTTAGCTATTTTAGGGGGATATCTGTGTGTGCAGGTGACTATTGCTGTGCATGATTATTAGGCAACTTAACAAAAAACAAATATATACCCATTTCAATTTTTTTTTTTTACCAGTGAAACCAATATAACATCTCAACATTCACAAATATACATTTCTGACATTCAAAAACAAAACAAAAACAAATCAGTGACCAATATAGCCACCTTTCTTTGCAAGGACACTCAAAAGCCTGCCATCCATGGATTCTGTCAGTGTTTTGATCTGTTCACCATCAACATTGCGTGCAGCAGCAACCACAGCCTCCCAGACACTGTTCAGAGAGGTGTACTGTTTTCCCTCCTTGTAAATCTCACATTTGATGATGGACCACAGGTTCTCAATGGGGTTCAGATCAGGTGAACAAGGAGGCCATATCATTAGATTTTCTTCTTTTATACCCTTTTTTGCCAGCCACGCTGTGGAGTACTTGGACGCGTGTGATGGAGCATTGTCCTGCATGAAAATCATGTTTTTCTTGAAGGATGCAGACTTCTTCCTGTACCACTGCTTGAAGAAGGTGTCTTCCAGAAACTGGCAGTAGGACTGGGAGTTGAGCTTGACTCCATCCTCAACCCGAAAAGGCCCCACAAGCTCATCTTTGATGATACCAGCCCAAACCAGTACTCCACCTCCACCTTGCTGGCGTCTGAGTCGGACTGGAGCTCTCTGCCCTTTACCAATCCAGCCACGGGCCCATCCATCTGGCCCATCAAGACTCACTCTCATTTCATCAGTCCATAAAACCTTAGAAAAATCAGTCTTGACGTTTCAGCTTGTGTGTCTTGTTCAGTGGTGGTCGTCTTTCAGCCTTTCTTACCTTGGCCATGTCTCTGAGTATTGCACACCTTGTGCTTTTGGGCACTCCAGTGATGTTGCAGCTCTGAAATATGGCCAAACTGGTGGCAAGTGGCATCTTGGCAGCTGCACGCTTGACTTTTCTCAGTTCATGGGCAGTTATTTTGCGCCTTGGTTTTTCCACACGCTTCTTGCGACCCTGTTGACTGATTTGAATGAAACGCTTGATTGTTCGATGATCACGCTTCAGAAGCTTTGCAATTTTAAGAGTGCTGAATTCCTCTGCAAGATATCTCACTATTTTTGACTTTTCTGAGCCTGTCAAGTCCTTCTTTTGACCCATTTTGCCAAAGGAAAGGAAGTTGCCTAATAATTATGCACACCTAATATAGGGTGTTGATGTCATTAGACCACACCCCTTCTCATTACAGAGATGCACATCACCTAATATGCTTAATTGGTAGTAGGCTTTCGAGCCTATACAGCTTGGAGTAAGACAACATGCATAAAGAGGATGATGTGGTCAAAATACTCATTTGCCTAATAATTCTGCACGCAGTGTACATTGTCTCCTATAGATCTCTTCAGCTTCAGATTACAGTGTCTGCACTAACCCTGCACTGTCTCTGTAGTCTACCGATGCTCTCCCTACAGTGTCTGACAACTCTCCCTACAATCTCCCTGCACTGTCCCTGCACTGTCCCTGCACTGTCCCTGCACTGTCCCTGCACTCTCCCTGCACTCTCCCTGCACTCTCCCTGCACTCTCCCTGCACTCTCCCTATCCAATACTCAGCAATAAAAGGCTTTCTTGAGAATTTTCCCTAGTGCATGTCATGTCTCTCTCCCTATGCTCAGTTCACAGTGAAATGGCGGAGACCACGCAGGATGAGGCTTTTAAAGAGCTGTGACATCACAACTGCTGGCTAGCTTAGCGGCAGATTGGCTGTCTGCACATCATTATGGGTGATCTCACATTACCAGGCTTCTTACTTTCACTTTGTAACACATGAAGTTGTCATTTTAGGAAAAAAATGATCCGTTACCACAAAGAGCTAGGAAGTTAGGATTTGTGAATCAAATTTTTCCAAAACTTCAGATCGAATTCTACTTTGGATGCTTCACTTCGCTCATAACTAATACTAATGTAAGGTAAGTCTATTAGTTGATGCCTTTATCCTGCACTTTGTAGCATATGTGTTCAGACCTATAACAAGTGAAAATATTCTTTACAATTGATTCTACTATCATAAAAGCCTATGATTTACATCATTAGATTGTTTAGTACGATTATCCATCCATCTCTTCTACTTTAAAGAAACAAGGGTCTTTAATTACTTTTGATCACTGTTGATCAGATTAACTTTAAGCCAAATGAAACAAAAGAGAGATTACAATAGCTTTATTTTCAGAATTCAATTCACTTTTATTTTGATGTAACAGATGACAAAATCATTTTCAATTCTTATGATCAAAATGAAATACAGTAACATACTTTATAGAGAAGGAAAAATTACATGTGTATGCAGATTATTAAAAGCATGACAGCCAAAAAGTGAACTTTGAAGATGTAAATAATTACAAAAATGAAAATGTCTCTTTGGATTGAGTGGCTGATCATTTTTTCACAGGTTATATATAGCTTTGTTTCAAGAACATAGAAACACATTTTAATTAGATTTTCAATGGGTGTGGGTATTACCTAACTGTGGTTTTACTTTCTGCAACAAAACTCTACTCTCTTACTACTAACAATTACTTACTTTTAATTGCAGCCATTCTTCAGGTATGTAAGTAAAAGACATTTATTACATTACTCCATATCTGCTGAGCAACATCAAGAAAGCTAGATATTAACCAGTTGTGAAAATACCTGTCATGTGTACTGATAAGAGTGGAATTCCACATAAATTTAAGTCAGTATTAGGCATATGGAAATAATAGAAAACCACACAAATGTTTGAACAAACATTACTTCACAATGACATCTTGTTAGTACCTGTGTCCTTTGTATGGTACAGCCAGTATTTCGGTGCACTTTGTGAAATCATGATCAGGAGTGGATAATAAGGGTGTCTTCACAGTTCTAATTATCTTTTAGCATGAAGCACATGGACTTCTGCCAGCCCCATTCAGGTACAACATTTTCTGGAACAAAATATGATACAAGTGAAGGCACCCTAAAATTAGAGAAAGTATAAAGACAGATATTACTTTATCTACTATTGAATCCTCCTAGTTTTGGCTTCAAAAGCTGCACCAGAAAACTTTGATGTGTGGCCATGCCCTGAGTCTTCAGTCTAAGGAGAAACTAGTTTTATAAAAATGTTCATACAAATTTACTGTAATAGCAGATGAATGCAATCCATTAAATACTATTTAAGCCTACCTACAGTGTACTTGCACTTTTAAAGTATTTTTGTATAAAACTAAGTAATTGCAATGACAGTAACCCAATAAGGTCTCATGCACATGACCGTATAAGTATTTTTGTCAGCAAACTAAAAATCCTTCAAATACCGATACCTTCCATATGCATTTTAAATTTTTCTCACTCCTATCAGCAGAAATGGTTTTTCTCATCCACAAAACGGATCATAATAGGACATGTTCTATAAATTGCTTAATAGCCACACAGATCAGAATTATTTTTTTTAAAAAACACTGATTTATGCATAGCCCCATAAAATTTTATGGGTCAGGGTGCTATCTGCACAAAATGTGTATAGCACACTGAAGAAAAATATGGTAACATGCATGAGGCCAAATTCTGCAAAGCTTTACTGTCAGCCTATCAGCAGCAAATTTAGCTTTTGGCTAATTCCATGGGGTCTACATCTCTCCAAAGTTTTACCTACCCAACTGCCACTATTGAAAGATTAACTACGGCTCTGTACAAGTGCTCAGCTGAAGTCTCTAAATGTCAACATAACAAGTAGGCAGCTCAATATAGTAGACCATAATCAAGCACTGGGTCCAGGCAAAATTGTGAATAGCCTTTTGGGGAGGTATTGATTATGTATATTCATGCCCCCAACATCAGACCTAAAATTAAAGCCCTAACTTAATTCAGACCCCAAAACTGAAAAAAACATCATTTAGATTCCAAACTGACGAGATTATACACTTAACATCATAGCTTCCAACTCTTGTTTAGCTGCAGACGCTACTGCACACAATGAATTGGTATCAGGATCCAGTGCAGTGTCACCCAGAGCTGAACAAGACTAGAGATTTAGGAGGGTTGGTATATAGGTCACAATGTCTTTTTATTGTGCTACAAGTCTAGAGATGAGCAAATCAGTTTATAACGACCTGGGTTTGTTATGAACTTCCCCAAATTTCATCCACAAGATGAACCTGAAGCTTTTCAGGTTCACTTCTGATAAAGTCGGTAAAAAGCACGAGGGAGAAAGAAAACAGATGCTCACGTGACCCTGAGATGAAGTGTGTGGGGAGGGGGAGGGGGGCTTGCCCTTATTTGCTCTCAGGCTTCCAGAAATCCTGGATGAGCCAATCAGTGCTACAGCAGGCAAGTAGGTGCCCTTGCAGAACGAGCAGAACATCATTCTGTGTTTGGCTGTAAATGAGAGTGGATTGATCTATGCAGCATCTGACAGAAAACGATCTTAAGAACAGTGTAAAGTCACAATCAAGCTTCTATTCTAGTGTCAGGGATGGTTTAGGGAAAGGCTGAAAATAAGAATAATTGTGTAGGGAAAGGCTGGAAAAGCATTCAGCCAGGGAGTTAGGAGTGAGAAGCTGAGGTTGGCTGTGCTAAGCAGTGCCTTCTAGCACAGCTGCAGCTGCTGCAGAACCTCAATAGCAGCTACCTGCAAGAACATATTTTTTTCCCCCATTTGGACAGAAATACAGCTTTTCTTTTCCACACCTGAGTTCAAGTGTTGATGTTGGGAGAATAAGCTCCCCCCAGAGGGTAGTATTTTAAATCTCAGTCAAAACACCTGAAATAATTGTCCAAAATCTGGGAAAGAGCATCTCCAAACAGTTCAAGTTTTATTTTTTTATCTATTTTATTTTATTTATTTTATGGAAAAACAGCAATATACGTGAGTTTTATAATACAGAGGGTAGTGTTTAAAATCTCAGTGAAAACATGTAAATTACAGTCCAAAATCTGGACAGGGCATAACTAGACAGGTCAATGTTTTTGTTGTTTTGTTTGTTTGTTTGTTTTTTGTTTTTGTTTGGGGGGAATAGCAATATAAGTATGCAACACATGTTTTATAATCCAGCGGGTACAGTTTTAAATCTCTGAGTGAAAACACTGGAAATACTAGTCTGAAATCTGTGACAAAGCATCTCCAGACAGTCCGAGGGTTTTTTGCTTTGTGAAAATGGCAATGTATGTGTACAATGCCTGTTTTTCAGTCCAGAGGGTAGCATTTGAAATCTCTGAGTGAGAACACCATAAATAGTAGGCCAAACAATTTTATAGGGCAGCTCCATGCTAGGGTTTATTTTTTTTATTTTTCAAAAATAGGAATATACATGTACAACTCATGCTTTTTCAATCCAAAGGGTAGCGTTTTTAATCTGAATGGAAAGTACCAAAAATAATAGCCCAAAATCTAGGACAGTTCAAGTGTTTTTTTTGTTTTGGGAAAATAGAAATAATAATTCTCAGTAAAAACACATTAAATGGGGGGCAGAGCCTTCACTGGACTGTGATGGCTGCATAGTCAGGAGCTCTCCATACTAGATCCTCTACAGCACCAGCATACACAAGCTGACAGACGAAAAGATGGTCAAAATCGGGCACCCCAGACCCGGAGACTCCTCCAATGCCAGCAAAACATCTAATAACTGCGGGGATATAGACAAATTCATAAAAAAAGCCGCAGCCTCTCTGGTAGCTCAAGAGCCCAAGATGGCACCAAACCTGCCACACAAGGTGAGCGAGTGCACTGCTGACCTCTCTGAAGGAGAGAGCGATACAGAGGACTCTCATGGCAAAACGGCGCTCCCTATCACACGCCACTTCCTAAAGCAGTCACTAAAGCTATGGAGCCGATCTTGAGCGAGCTCACGGCCCTCCGCCATGATATGCACCACATAGGCGACCGGCTTGTGTCCCTAGAAATGCGCCAAGCCGCAGTACTCGATCACCAAACTGCAACTGCATCCTCCCTGCAGAAAAGCTGCACTTACTTCAATGACCTCCACAATGCCCTGGAGGACCAAGAGAACAGAGAAGGCAGGAATAACCTGCGATTCAGGGGGATACCAGAATCCGTTGCTGCGGCAGACATACCTGGAGCTGTGTATGCAATATGCTTCTCCCTGCTGGGTCCAGACTATCAAACTGACATTATCATTGAATGTGCTCATAGAGCATTGAGACCTAAACCCAAGATCTCAGAACCTCCCAGAGATGTGATCTGCAGGTTCCTTAACTTTCAAGTCAAAACTGCGGTCTTGGAGGCTGCCAGGAACCATGAAAATCTGACCTATGAGAAAGCCTGCATTTCGATCTATCAAGACCTGGCTCCCTCAACACTAAAGAAACGCAGAACCTTGAAGCCCCTAACGGATTGGCTCAGGGCAAACAAGATTCCATATAGATGGACTTTTCCATTCGGAATATCTTTCTTCCATGCGGGACGTCGCCTTACCATAACCACATTTACCGATCTAATCGGAGCCTACGATCATTTACAGATACCCCCATTGGAAGTTAAAAACTTGGAACTGTACCAAGACCTAACAGAGCTGCCAGAACTGCCGAAGATCTCTCCATTTGAACTTCCACGTACCCCGAAGACCCAAAAGTTCAAGCGGAGGAACGCGCAATTAAACCCATAGAGACTGACTCTAATTTTGCGATCATTCATCTAACCATCTCGGCTTCTTACTAGCCTTTTCCCTCCTTCTCTCCCTCTGACTCACCTTTCCCCTAACCACCCCACCTTCCCTACTCCCTATCAGTAAATTACTACTGATTCTGCTCCTATTCCCACCATATCCCTTCCCCGCTATACCTGATTACCCTCCTCCCCTTATGGCTCCAACCTCGTCTGTCTGAAAGCCTCATCTCAGAGGCTTCTATTTAGTGCTTAGGGGATCGCAAAAGGGTTGACCAACCATTTCCCCCTTGTGATCCCCACCTCAAACACCAGTATAACAAATTTGATGGAAAATGTTCCTCAATGCGATCCTGGTTTTGTTATTGGTTTATTTTCTGTTATATTTTTTCTTTGTTAATTCCCACTCAGAGAGTAATGTGGTATTACGTCTATGACTATATGATTGTGACATACACAAGTCTGATTCTTCTTGGGGCTGCCTATCATTTCTACATTCCCCCCTATAGTTGGGACCAGCAGCATAATGCCCGAATTCCCTCTCATCTCCTATATAATCCCTCATGACAGATTTCAAACTCACATCCTTCAATGTGAAGGGACTTAGATCTCCCTCCAAAAGATCCCAAATCCTCTCTCTTCTATGGAAGAAGAGCTGCTCATTAATCTTTCTCCAGGAAACCCACTATAAACAGGATAAATTCCCAGACCTTTCCCACTCTAGATTTCCAGAGTGCTTCCATCAGATGGCGCGGCCTTGAGGGGAGTCAGTATTGGCTTTCGAAAAAACATCCCTTTCCAATATTCCACCCATATTTCAGACCCAGAGGGAATATATATCATCCTGAAGGGTCTTATTACTCCCCTAACTCTGACCAAGTCCCGTGGTTTCTCTCTGTCTTATCTCTAGTGGAATCCATCCGAGAAGGTACATTAATTTTAGCAGGCGACTTTAATCTTGCTCTACACCCTTTAGTAGATACATCTTCCAAAAAATCCTCAATATCAGTTAAACTTCTGAAAAAACTCAAAGCTAAATTACACGTAATGGGCCTGATCGATATATGGAGATGTATGAACCCTTCTGCTATTGACTATACTTTTTATTCAGCTCCAGGTCACTCATATAGTAGAATCGACTATATCTTCGTACCCAAAGACTTCCTGCATCAAAGCACAGACCCTGAAATTGGAAACCTCACCATCTCAGACAACTCTCCAATTTTCTGCACCTTCCGCCCTCTACCTGAGTCTGGTAAGTCCCCCACTTGGAGACTTAATGAGTGCATATTGAGCAATGATGTCCATATAAACCATTTCTCCTCTCTCCTATAACAGGATTTTAAAACCAATGACACCCTTGACATGTCCCCACAAGTGCTATGGGATGCCCATAAAGCATTTATTTGAGGTAATTTTATCAGTAAATGCTCCTATCTAAAAAAAAAAAACAAGCAGACAAACAACTTTCGTCCCTTCTAGACCGTATACATGCCTTGGAAGTGTTACATAAACAATCCCTTGCCCCTCAACATCTCTCTGACCTCTCAACTCTTAGATCTGAGCTTAAAAACCTACTTAACAAAAAAACTGCCAAATACTACCTTTCCTCCCAACATAAATTCTATGCCCATGGTAACAAGGCCTCGAAATTTATGATGAATTGCATTAAACGTAAAAAAAACTGCCAGATTTGTAACCTCAATTAAATCCCCCCAAGGTCATCAACTTTTTTTTGCCTGAGGCCATTGCTGAACAATTTTGCCTCTTTTACAAAGACCTCTACAATTTACCTCCTCCCACTGCCACCCAGCCCAAAATGGATGTAAACTTACTCACCAAATCCTTTTTAGTCACCCTAAACCTGCCATCTTTAACCCCTTCCCAATGCAAAGACCTGTCAAAACCATTCTCCATTATTGAACTCACCTTAGCTCTCAAAAACTCTCCAAAAGGCAAATGCCCCGGATCTGACGAGCTTTCAACTATTTATTACTCCACCTTCCAGGCCACTTTACTTCCTTACCTGTTACGCGTATGTAATTTAGCCCTACAAAACTGCCCCCTTTCCGCAAACATGACAAATGCTATGATTACAATCATACCTAAAGAGGGCAAAGATCCCAACCTATGTGCTAACTACCGCCCTATATCCCTCCTAAATATTGACCTAAAACTTCTAGCAAAGATGCTTGCAACAAGAATCCAATCCCTCCTCCCGGGCTGATTCACCCTGATTAGGTAGGCTTTGTTAAAGGCCGGGAGGGCAAGGACAATACAACCAAAATTCTAGACGCTCTTTACTACTCCACATACAAAAAACTGCCATTGGTTCTCCTGGGTACCGACGCGGAAAAAGCTTTTGACCGCATAGATTGGTCTTACATTAAACTCACTCTACTCAAATTCAATTTCCCTGCCCCATATGTACACGCCATTTTCGTAATGTACAATAATGCTTCCTCCTCGGTCCTAGTGAACAACCTTACTTCTTTCAGTTTCCTGATTAAAAATGGAACACGTCAAGGTTGCCCCCTCTCCCCCCTCATCTTTGTCCTAGTTATGGAAACCCTCATGCAGGCCCTAAGACAGGAGAGCACTATGCAAGGTTTGAAAATTGGGTCCCAAGAATTTAAACTTGCAGCTTTTGCTGATGACCACCTAATTCTTACCACCAATCCCCTCATATCCATGCCCAAGATACTCTCATTACTTAACAAATTTAGCTCCCTATCCAATTTCAAAATTAACCTACAAAAATCACAAATCTTGCACACTGGCTTATCCCCTCCTTGCATTAAAACACTTCAATCAAACTCTCCTTTTAACTGGACTGAACAACACCTAACATATTTGGGTATTAGAATAAACTCCTATCTTCCTGATTTGTTCCACCTGAACTACACTCCCCTCCTAAAATCCATCGCCGCTCAATTGGACTCACTGGAGGGACACTATCTTTCTTGGTTCGGCAGAAAAAATATGGTGATGTCCTTGGTCATCCCTAGGCTTACTTATCTCCTCCAAGTGTTGCCTATCAAGATTCCCCGCTCCTATTTCAAAAAACTAAATTGTCTCATCCGCCAATTTCTATGGCAAGGGAAGAAACCCAGAACCTCTTTTTCCACCCTTACCAAACCCAAACACTTGGGAGGCATAGGTCTACCCGACCAAGAGTTGTATATGAAATCCATCCACCTATGTAGAGCAATTGATTGGATCCGCATCCCTCCCCACAAACTCTGGCCCTTAATTGAGAACTCTAACTTTAAGTTCCCCCTCAGGTCTCTGTTACTGACGGATAAACCTTTAAAGGCCCCACCCCCAGGGACTAACCCCTTGATACGCTCCACCATTAAGGTATGCAATTGGTTCTCCTCTAACCATAGTGTTCTACTGCCTCTCCCCCTCTTGCAAATTAAGGATCTATGCTCCCTAGCTCCTGTGGAGATCATATTATCAGCCCCTCCAAAGCTTAGGACATATTCCACCCTTATAATGGACCTCCTTGACAAAGATGGTTGCGTTCTACCTGAGTTAGAGCTTGCTTCCTTCTTAACCCCTTAGGGACCCATGACATACCGGTACAGCATGGTTCCCAAGTCCTTAAGGACCCATGACGTACCGGTACGTCATGTATAGTTCCGATCACCGCCGCCCAGCGGGCGGTGATCGGAACACGGTGCCTGCTCAAATCATTGAGCAGGCACCTCAAATCATTGAGCAGACCCCCCATGTCGACGATCGGCGCAAACCGCAGGTCAATTCAGACCTGCGGTTTGAGGCTTTTACCTAGTGCGGCGGCGGTGGTGCCATCGGGTCCCCATGGGGCTGTTAGCGGGACCCAATGGCATGGAAGACAGCGCGATGCCTTCCTGAGGCATCGCGCTGCCTTCCAGTGAAGAGCCTGTGAGATCCAGTCCCCTGGATCTCACAGGCCGGAAGCTGTATGAGTAATAGATACAGTATGACTCATACAG
This sequence comes from Bufo bufo, assembly GCF_905171765.1. Lineage (NCBI taxonomy): Eukaryota > Metazoa > Chordata > Amphibia > Anura > Bufonidae > Bufo > Bufo bufo. The sequence continues at coordinate 304,293,138 of NC_053393.1, forward strand.
CCAATGCATGCAAAAACACAAGAGTTGGAATGCATTGTAAAGGATTAGACCCCCAAAAGTTCAAATCCCAAAGTGGGACAAAAAAAAAATGAAAAAAAAAAGTAAATCAAGTAAAAATAAACAAAAACGTCATTTTCCCCAAATAAAGTAAAAAAAAAACTGTAAAACATATGGGAAAAAAAAAAGTATGCATATTGGGTATCGCCGCGTACACTCTATAAACATATCACATGACCTAACCCATCAGATGAACCCCGTAAAAAATAAAAAATAAAAACTGTGCTAAATAAAAAAAAAATGTCACCTTACATCACAAAAAGTACAACATCAAGCGATCAAAAAGGTGTTGCCCACCAAATAGAGCATAAAATGAGGCGAGATAATCGCCCAAAGAAAAAAAAAACTATGGCTCAGAATATGGAGACACTAAAACATAATTTTTTTAGTTTTAAAAAAGCTGTTATTGTGTAAAAATTAAATAAATAAAAAAAAGTATACATATTTGGTATTGCCGCGTTGGTATCGACCGGCTCTAGAAAAATATCGCATGACCTAACCCCTCAGATGAACACCGTAAAAAAAAAATATGGAAACTGTGCTAAATAAACCATTTTTTGGCACTTTACATGACAAAAAGTGTAAAAGCAAGCGATCAAAAAGTCATATGCACCCCAAAATGGAGCCAATAAAACCATCATCTCATCCCGCAAAAATAGTTCCCTACCCAAGGTAATTGCCCAAAAACTAAAAAAATTATGGCTCTCAGACTATGGAAACACTAAAACATGATTTTTTTTGCTTCAAAAATGAAATCATTGTGTAAAACTTACATAAATAAAAAAAAGTATACATATTAGGTATCGCCGCGTCCGTATCAACCGGCTCTATAAAAATATCACAGGACCTAACCGCTCAGATGAACACCGTAAAAATTTTAAAATAAAAACTGTGCTAAATAAACAATTTTTTGGCACCTTACATCACAAAAAGTGTAATAGCAAGCGATCAAAAAGTCACACACACTCAAAATAGTGCCAATAAAACCGTCATCTCATCCCGCAAAAATCATACCCTACCCAAGGTAATCGCCCAAAAACTGAAAAAATTATGGCTCTCAGAATATGGAAACACTAAAACGTTTTTTTTTGCTTCAAAAAAGAAATCATTGTGTAAAACTTACATAAATAAATAAAAAAGTATACATATTAGGTATTGCCGCATCCGTGACAACCTGGTCTATAAAAATATCACATGATCTAACCTGTCAGATGAATGTTGTGAATAACAAAAAATAAAAACTGTGCCAAAACAGCTATTTCTTGTTATCTTGCCTCAAAAAAGTGTAATATAGAGCAACCAAAAATCCTATGTACCCTACACTAGTACCAAAAATACTGCCACCCTATCTCATAGTTTCTAAAATGGGGCCACTTTTTTGGAGTTTCTACTCTAGGGGTGCATCAGGGGGGCTTCAAATATGACATGGTGTAAATAAAAAGTCCAGCAAAATCTGCCTTCCAAAAACCGTATGGCATTCCTTTCCTTCTGCGTCCTGCCGTGTGCCCGTACAGTAGTTTACGACCACATATGGGGTGTTTCTGTAAACTACAGAATCAGGGCCATAAATATTGAGTTTTGTTTGGCTGTTAATCCTTCCTTTGTAACTGGAAAAAAATTATTAAAATGGAAAATCTGCCAAAAAAGTGAAATTTTGAAATTGTATCTCTATTTTCCATTAATTCTTGTGAAACACCTAAAGGGTTACCGATGTTTGTAAAATCAGTTTTGAATACCTTGAGGGGTGTAGTTTCTTAGATGGGGTCACTTTTATGGAGTTTCTACTCTAGTGGTGCTTCAGGGGGGCTTCAAATGGGACATGGTGTCAAAAAAACCAGTCCAGCAAAATCTGCCTTCCAAAAACCGTATGGCATTCCTTTCCTTCTGCGCCCTGCCGTGTGCCCGTACAGTAGTTTACGACCACATATGGTGTGTTTCTGTAAACTACAGAATCAGGGCCATAAATATTGAGTTTGCTTTGGCTGTTAACCCTTGCTTTATAACTGGAAAAAAATTAATAAAATAGAAAATTGTATCTCTATTTTCCATTAATTCTTGTGGAACACCTAAAGGGTTAAAAAAGTTAGTAAAATCAGATTTGAATACCTTGAGGGGTGTAGTTTATAGAATGGGGTCGATTTTGGTTTCTATTATGTAAGCCTCGCAAAATGACTTCAGACCTGAACTGGTCCCTAAAAATTGGGTTTTTGAAAATTTTAGATTTGCTTCTAAACTTCTAAGCCTTGTAACATCTCTAAAAAATTAAATATGATTCCCAAAATGATCCAATCATGAAGTAGACATATGGAGAATGTAAAGTAATAACTATTTTTGGAGGTATTACTATGTATCATAGAAGTAGAGAAATTAAAACATGAAAATTTGAAATTTTTTACAAATTTTTGGTAAATTTGGTATTTTTTTATAAATAAAAATGATTTTTTTTTTACTTCATTTTACCAGTGTCATGAAGTACAATATGTGACGAAAAAACAATCTCAGAATGGCTTGGATAAGTCAAAGTGTTTTAAAGTTATCAGCACTTAAAGTGACACTGGTCAGATTTGCAAAAAATGGTCCTTAAGGTGAAATAGGGCCGAGTCCTTAAGGGGTTAAATATCCCAACCACTAATTTCCTACCTCTTAAATTCCTCAGAGCTGAGTTAATCGAACTAGATCTATATCCAACACAAACTCCCCTAACTGGCTTGAGAAACTATTGACCAATGCTTGCTACCCCCCAAATTGATCTCCCTTCTCTATAAAAAACTGAATCTTCCCCCACAGGGATTAAACCTGCTTTTGTTGGTCTATGGGAAAAAGACCTAGATAGACAGTTTTCAGACAGAGAAATCAATACATTCCTCAATATCCCACATAAACTCTCAAGGTGCGTCCGGGTGCAGGAGAACGGATATAAAATTTTGTCTAGGTGGTACAGAACTCCTGATAAAATAGCTCTCCTGTACCCCAACGTTCCCGATACATGTTGGAGATGTGGCTCTGAAAAGGGCACATTCATAAACATCTGGTGGACTTGCCCTCCAATATCTGCTTGGTGGAAACAAATTTTCCAGATGAGTAATAACATATACAAATCTAACTCCCCGTGTACACCTGAAAATGCCCTCCTATCTCTTGGCATAACAACTACGGGCAATCAAAAAACTTCTCTCCTATACTATTTGCTATCAGCAGCCCACCTTCTAATCCCCACAATGTGGCGCTCTGCTGAAACCCCCTCCATTGAACAATGGAGAAACAGAGTAGACCAAATCTACCGCCTTGTGGAGCTCTCTAACTGGGAACTAGGGACTAGGAATACGTTTCTTTCTACTTGGTCCGCTTGGAAGAATTACAGAAATTTCTCTTAAACCAACTGGTCTCCCTTGTCTTCCCCTCTTATGTAACTACCTTAAGCAGAGGAAAACTTGTTCACCCCCTCTTTAATCTTTGATCTTTGACCTCGTTGCTCTTTGATCTCTACACAATCAAATGTACAATGTACTCTCTTCCTACCCTCTGTATCTGCATTTTTTGACATCTGATTGAGGTTTACTTTTATCCTGATGTGTCAAGAAGTATTGTATACTCAGCCTAATGTATCCTCATCCTTTGGAAAATGTTTTATTGTTGAAATTAATAAAAACTGTTTATAAAATAAATAAAAAAACATTAAATAATAGTCTGAAATCTGGGACAGATCATCTCCAGACAGATCAAGCCAAACTTGGCTGCCTCTAGCTCTGCGTGAGTATCTCCCATCTGGCAGTTTTTCTCCATGCTGGTGGAAAACAGAAGCATTACCCTGGGCAAGCTCTCCCAGAGTAATATAAGCCATGTGCATTAAACACAAACATATGCATCACATTAAGTGGCATCACACCATCCTATGGGAAAGCAGAGGAGGCTGTCATCTACCGCAAGAAGATTCTCATTCTCTTAGTGTTCCTTTCAGCAGCCAGGCCACATCCACGTCTTTCATGATCACTTTCTTCTTCTCCCAGTCAATTACTTCTTCGCTCTTTCATCAGCCGGCGCCTCTTCATAACTTCTGCGGAACCACCACCAGCTTAGGGGTTTATTAAGACTAACGTCTAAAACGCTGGTCTTAATACATGTGTTCCTATATATACAGCTCAAGTATTCTGCCATCGTATATCCCTTACAATAACTTTTGTGCCTGTATGAAAATGACTTTCCACATTTTACTGCATGTATAATATGGCATTTCATTATAGTAAACAATTAAGGAACTGTTCCAGTATAGGCAATATGTGGCATCACTGGTGACAAAAAAATAATAATTAATAAGGTAGGTTAGTGCAAAACCACTGAATGATGATTCAAAATGAAATATTATTAAATGGAGAATGACTCAGATTTTCAATTTTAACCTATGCACTATTCTACTGAGAGTAAAGAAGATTTGATGACCACTTCTCTAATTGTATTTAGAATGGGCTGAATACATTTTGTAATAATTAACATAATTTGAGGGACTAACTCAGGGAATTCCTTCCGCTGTCATCTCTAGGGACAGAAGTTTTTTTTTTTTTTTTCATCCAGAGAAGTTAACTTGGCAGCTGCTTTGCTGGGAATTTTGTTTGCCAATTCTTGATAGATATATATGTACAGGTGTATTGCAATACATTAGAATATCATTAAAAAGAATATCATTAAAAATTGTAACTCATATATTGTATAAATTCATTACAAACAGAATAATCTACTTAAATTGTTTATTTCTTTGAATATTGATGATTATACCGTAGCTTAAAGCTAATGAAAACCCAAAAGTGATCATCTCAGAAAATTATTCTGAAAAAGTTCAATATTGTACACTCATGGTTTCACACTATAATCAGCTAAACAATATAAAACACCTGCAAAGGTTTCCTAAGCCTCTAAATGGTCCTTCAGTCTGGTTCAGTAGGCTACACAGTCATGGTAATGACTGCTGACTTGAAAGTTGTCCAAAAGACAGTCATTGACACCCTTCTGTGTAAGCCACAAAAGAGCATTGCTAACTGCAAACTTGAAATGATTGTCAAGAAAATGCCATTTAAGAATTTGGGGAGATTTACAAGGACTGCACTGCAGCTGGAGTCAGTGCTTTAACAGCCACCAAACACAAACTTACCAAGGACTGATTCAGGACCCGACTAGAGGGACGGCCATACTGGACTTAGTATTAACCAATAGGCCTGAGAGAACAACAGACGTGCAGGTTGGGGGACACCTGGGAAATAGTGACCATAAAGTAATAACCTTCCAATTATCATTCAAAAGAGCGTTTCTACAGGGAGGAACAAAAATACCAAACTTTAAAAAAGATAAATTAGCCAACTAAGAGAGGCCATAAGCCTAACTAACTGGGACAAAGTCCTCAAAAATAAAAATACATCCACAAAATGGGATATCTTTAAAAGCATCCTAAAATCTCAATGTGAGAGGTACATACCGTATGGGAATAAAAGGTTAAGGAACAAAAAGAAACCGATGTAGATAATTAGAACTGTAAAGAAAGCAATAAATGACAAAAAGAAAGCTTATAAATCACTAAAACAGGAAGGTAGCGAGGAAGCACTGAAAAGCTATAAGGAAAAAAATAGAACATGTAAAAAACAAATAAAATTGGCCAAACTAGAGACCGAGAGATTAATTGCCAAAGAGAGTAAAACTAACCCTAAAATGTTCTTCAATTATATAAGTTAAAAAGTATAAACCTGAAGGTGTCGGGCCTTTAAAGAGTAATGAGGGGGGAGTCGACGAGGAGAAAGCAAAGCTGTTAAATATTTTTTTTCTCCAATGTATTCACTGAGGAAAATAAACTGTCAGATGAAATGCTGAATGTAAAAATAAATTCCCCATTAAAAGTGTCCTGTCTGACCCAGAAAGAAGTACAACAGCGACTTAAAAAGATTAAAATAGACAAATCCCCAGGACTGGATGGCATACACCCCTGTATCCTAAGGGAATTAAGCAATGTCATAGCCAGACCCTTATTTCTGATATTTGCGGACTCTATACTGACAGGGAATGTTCCACAGGATTGGTGCATAGCAAATGTAGTGCAAATATTCAAAAAGGGTCCAAAAACAGAGCCTGGAAACTATAGGCCGGTAAGTTTAACATCTGTTGTGGATAAACTGTTTGAAGGTTTTCTAAGAGATGCTATCTTAGAGCATCTCAACGGAAATAAGCTAATAAAGTCAGCATGGCTCCATGAGGGATCGGTCATGTCAAACTAATTTAATCAGTTTCTATGAGGAGGTAAGTTCTTGACTTGACAGCGGCGTATCAATTGATGTCGTATAGCTGGACCTCTCCAAAGCATTTGACACTGTACCACATAAAAGGTTAGTATATAAAATGAGAATGCTTGGACTGGGAGAAAACGTCTGTATGTGGGTAAGTAACTGGCTGAGTGATAGAAAACAGAGGGTGGCTATTAACAGTACACACTCAGATTGGGTCACTGTCACTAGTGGGGTACCTCAGGGGTCACTATTGGGCCCTATTCTCTTTAATATATTTATTAATAATCTTGTAGAAGGCTTGCATAGTAAAATATTAATTTTCGCAGATGACACTAAACTGTGTAAAGTAATTAACAATGAAGAGGGTAGTATACTGCTACAGAGTGATCTGGATAGATTGGAGGCTTGGGCAGATAAGTGGCAGATGAGGTTTAACACTGATAAATGTAAAGTTATGCACATGGGAAGGAATAATGCAAGTCACCCATACATACTAAATGGTAAAACACTCGGTAACACTGACATGGAAAAGGATCTAGGAATTTTAATAAACAGCAAACTAAGCTGCAAAAACCAGTGTCAGGCAGCTGCTACCAAGGCCAATAAGATAATGGGTTGCATCAAAAGAGGCATAGATGCCCGTAATAAGAACATAGTCCTACCACTTGACAAATCACTAGTCAGACCACACATGGAGTACTGTATAGTGTTCTGGGCTTCTGTGAACAAGGCAGACATAGCAGAGCTGGAGAGGGTCCAGAGGAGGGCAACTAAAGTAATAACTGGAATGGAGCAACTACAGTACCCTCAAAGATTATCAAAATTAGGGTTATTCACTTTAGAAAAAAGACAACTGAGGGGAGATCTAATTACTATGTATAAATACATCAGGGGTCAGTACAGAGATCTATCCCATCATCTATTTATCCCCAGGACTGTGACTGTGACGAGGGGACATCCTCTGCGTCTGGAGGAAAGAAGGCTTGTACACAAACATAGAAGAGCATTCTTTACGGTAAGAGCAGTGAGACTATGGAACTCTCTGCCTGAGAAGGTGATGATGGTAAGTACAATAAAGGAATTCAAGAGGGGCCTGGATGTATTTCTGGAATGTAATAATATTACAGGCTATAGCTACTAGAGAGGGGTCGTTGATCCAGGGAGTCATTCTGATTGCCTGATTGGAGTCGGGAAGGAATTTTATATTCCCCTAAAGTGGGGAAAATTAGCTTCTACATCACAGTTTTTTTTTTGCCTTCCTCTGGATCAACTTTCAGGATGACAGGCCGAACTGGATAGACAAATGTCTCTGCCTTATGTACTATGTTACTATGTTACTATGTTACATGGGCTACAATTGTCACATTCATTGTGTCAATCCACTCATGACCCAGAGACAACATCAGAATTGTCTTTTCTGGCCTAAGGAGAAAAAGGACTGGACTGTTGTTCAGTAAAGATGTCCTTGCGGTTCGCCCGGCGGTAGTTTCGCTGCGAACTTTGCTCGTTAGCGATTCACTGAACATGTGAACATATGGCGATATTTGCACGCGCCATATTTTTTTCCATAGCGCCAAACTTTGACCCATGACACATCCATCAGGTGGGACAAGACAGCCAATTGAGACATTTCAGCACATGGACACACCCCCTACCCTATAAATAATCCCGATCTGGCAGACATTTTACATTCTGTTTTTTACCAGTGTACGGAGAGGTTGCTGTGTGGAGCAGGGACAGACTGTCAGTGACACCAAATGCTAGCTAATAGGGCCACAAAAGTCGTTTTAAGGACTGGTATAGGTGTGATATACATAGGTGTGACATACAGAGGGGTGTGATATACTTATAATATACTTTCTAACATAGAAAGTATATTATAGTGCATTTGTATTGTGCAGCAGTTGTGTGCAGTTCTGCTTCGATACTGCAGCTAGATAGAGGGACAAACGCTATTAGAATAACAAATTTCAACTGGTGTAATATACCTGTTGCCCCCAAGAAAAAACTGATTTAGGGGAGTAAAATACCTATAATATACCTTTTAACATAGAAAATATATTATAGTGCATTTGTATTGTGCAGCAGTTGTATGTTGTGCTGCTGAGATACCACAGCTAGATTGAGGGACAAACACTATTCAAATAAGTAATTGCAACTGGTGTGATATACCTGTTGCCCCCCCCCAAAAAAAAAACTGATTGAGGGGTGTAATATACCTATAATATACCATCTAACATAAAAAGTATATTATAGTGCATTTGTATTGTGCAGCAGTTGTGTGCGGTTCTGCTGAGATACCGCAGCTAGATAGAGGGACAAACGCTATTAGAATAACTAATTGCAACTGGTGTGATATACCTATTGTCCCCCAAAAAAGAGTTGGTTGATTGGCTCAGCCTTCTGCTTCTGCACATTCCTCATCCTCTGTATCAGCACACTCCTCACTCTCTGCTATGTGCACCCCCATAGATACCACCACCACCAACATAGCCCATCCGCTCGAGTCAGAGGAATAAATTTCACAACTATTCCCAGACCTTACCGATGCGCAGCCATTCTTGGCATTGGATGAGGAGGAAGAGTTAGCATTGGCCGCCACCCAGCGGTCTGACGACAGTACCCAGATCAGCCAAAGGAGGGAGGTCCCCGCTGTCGCTGCCTACTCCGAGATCTCTAATGTCAGTGGTGGTGAAGGTGACGATGATGACGTGTCGATGGACATCACGTGGGTGCCCACAAGAGAGGAAGAGGAGGGGAATTCAGAGGGAGACACGGAGCAGCAGATAGGGAGGAGAAGGAGGAGAAGCAGGCAGAACTCACAGTGCACAGGAGTCAAAAAGCAGCCTGCAAATGCATCTGGAGCAAACCATCCATCATGCATGGTCACATCTGGCGCTCCCAGGACACTGGCACATGGTTCTGCAGTGTGGTCTTTTTTTTTAATATGTCCGCTGCTGACAACAGTATTGCCATCTGCAGCCTGTGTGCTGTCAACGCATAAGTTGCAGTAAGCCCAACACTCACCTAGGGACGACCACCTTAAGAAGGCACCTGGCCTCACATCGATTCCAGTGGGAGCAACACTGTCAGAAGCTATAAAGCACACTCCTGGCGCTCCACGTCCTGCCTCTTCTCTTGTCCTCTCTCCTCCCATTTGTCCTCCACTCCACCTTCCACTGTGCCGTCGTCTCGTTCATCTGGCAAAAGGCAGGCTTCCATGGCCAAATGTTCGAACATAAAAAATTGATGACGCCGGATAACCCTCTCGCCCAACGGCTGACCGCCGGCTTGTGGGAACTGCTAGCCCACCAACTACTGCCATATAAACTGGTGGACTCAAAAGGCCTTTAGAAAATTTGTAGCCATTGGCACACCGCAATGGAAGGTCCCCGGAAGAAAATATTTCTCCCACAAGGGCATCCCAGAGATAAATGGCCATGTTCAGCGGCAAGTGAATATATCTCTGGCACACAGTGTCAGTGCCAAGATACATCTGACCACACACACGTGGTCTATCAAACACGGGCAAGGAAGGTATATAACTTTTACTGCCCACTGGGTAAACCTTCTGACGTCTGTCAAGCATGCAACCCGTGACACCCGTGTGGATTTTGTGTTACCACCACGGATTGTATGCAGGCCTTCCTCTTCTTCTCCTTCTCCTACTCCATCCTCCGTCTCCTCCTCGGCTGACTCCTCCTTTTCCACTGCTACCGCCTCTTCCGCTGCACCCCCCCAGCTCCCCAGGACCTATTCACCGTGCAAGGTGAGACATTGCCATGCTGTGCTGCTGCTGTTGTGCCTGGAAGCCAAGAGCCACACTCCTTTCAGCTCTGCGGTCAATCTGCTGAGCACGCTGAAACAGGGCAAAATGCCACACGTGCCGTTCATGGCACACATCCTGAACTTAGTCGTGCAGCGATTCATTGCCAAATACCCCGGGGTCTAGGATGTCTTGCGGCAGGCCAGGAAAATCTCTGCCCATTTTAGAAGATCTTGCACGGCCATGGCTCGTCTTGCTGACGTTCAGCGGCTACACCACTTGCCCATCAGACGTCTAATTTGTGACTGCCCGACGCGCTGGAACTCCACTTTGTATATGCTTGATAAGTTGCTCCCGCAGAAATTAGCTTCTTTTTTTTTTCACCGCACCAGTGGCTGCTTATGCGCGATGCATGCAGACTTCTGTGGCCATTTGATGAGAAGACCAAACTGGTAAGTCACAGCCAGGGCGCCATCAGTGACATCGTACCTTACGTCTTCTTTCTGGAGCGTGCATTGCATCGTGTCATTGATCAAGCCATCGAGGAGCAGGAAGTCGCAATGGAGCAGGAAGATGAGGAAGTCACATTGCTGAATGAATTCCCAGGGGGGCTACTCCATCTGAGACAATTTAGCAGGAGTCTGAGTCTGAAGAGGGGTCAGAGGAGGATGGTGGCTGGGTGTAGGAGGAGGAGGAGGAGCAAGAAGAGCAGGCTTTAAGCTTTTCTGAGATCCCTGGTGTTGTCCGTGGCTGGGGGGAGGAGACCAAGGAAGCCATTCTCCTGGGCGATGAGCAGGAGCCAGGGCGCTCCACCACTTCCAATTTAGTGCAAATGGGGGCCTTCATGCTCCAATGTTTGAATAGGGACCCCCGTCTAAAAAGAATAAAGGGCAAGGACCAGAACTGGGTGGCAACGTACTTAGACCCCCAGTACATACACAAAATGGTGAACATGTTACCAGCATCACAGAGGGCTATCAGTATGCAGCATTGCCAGGCCTTGCTTCGAGAGATGCTGCATTCTGCTGTCGCGGGTGCTAGCAGAGGAATTTCCACCCACATAGAAACAGTTGTGGGTACCAATCCTACAGCGCATGCAAGAAGAGGGCGATTTGAAGATGTGTTGGTCACTTCGGATATGAGATCATTCTTGCACCCAACCCATCGACAGCCGCCCTCAGGATCAAACTTCAGGGAACGCCTAGACCGACAGGCCGATGTGGACGCTCTGAGAAGCGAGGAACCCCTTGACTCATAGGTGTGCAGGCTTGACCTATGGCCAGAGCTGGCACAATTTGCCATGGAACTCTTGGCTTGCCCCTCGTCGAGTGTCCTGTCCGAATTTACGTTTAACACAGCAGGGGGGATCGTGACCGATAAGCGCACTCGCCTGGCTCACGACAGTGTGGGCTACTAGTGTGGGCTACTAGTGATAAGCGGCAGGGGCAATATTCTAATTCGCTATATTTTGATATATATCATATATTCGTGAATTCAAGATTATATTCTTGATTGCGAAAATCGGCAATGTATTATTTGCGTAATGAGTGTAGAATATCGGCGTGGGGTAGGCAACTTTTCTATTGGTTGCTAGGGATGTTGCTAAGCTGTGACAAAACCTTCTCATTGGCCCACAAGCTATAAGAAGGGAGGGATGATCACCTGAAATGTACTGTTAAAAAAAAAAAAAAAATAATATTTGTCATTACAAATATATAGCACTATATTCTAAATATTTGCGAAAAAAAAATAGTTTTTCGAATATTCGCGCTTAACACTATGGACTACCTCACATTTCTAAAAATGAATGAGGCATAGATCTCGGAGGAATTTAACTGCTGTGACGATCACATTTAATTAAATTTCCTCATGCCAAATAATGGTCCCTGTCTTATGTAACTACAGCGGCATAAAAAGCCTTTTCTGTCCAGTGAATGTCTAATGCTTGGGGCCACGGAGGAATTCAACACCTGTGACGACCACGTGTTATCAAATTTCAACTATTATCATTTGGATTTTTTTCAAGAGCAGGGATTTCATTAGCCATGTTTTTAATCTAATTTTATATTTTTAGTTCTTTTAAACATACTGTATGTATTTGACTAGTGATGAGCAGGAGGTGCCATATTCAATTTCACGATATTTCGCGAATATTCAATTGAATATTCTTTAAAATCGAATATTCATTATTATTCTATTTATCGTAAATAATATGTGATTTAATTATTCGCGTATTGTGAGTTTAACTGTACAAGGCAACTTTCCGATTGGTTGGCTATCTAGAATTAACAAAGATAACGAATATAGCGCTATATTCTCTGTATTCGTTAATTCTAGCAAGCCAATAGTAAAGTTGCCTATGGACAGCTCTAATTTCGATTCGCAATGCGAGAATATTACTTTGCCTATTTTTTGCAATAAATAGAATACTGAGTCAGTATTCTATTTATTGCAAAAAATAGGCAAAGTAATATTCTAGCATTGCAAATCCAACTTAGAGCTGTCTGTAGGCAACTTTCCTATCGGCTTGCTAGAATTATAGAATATGTCGAAGATAGCGCTATATTCTAAAATTATGAATATAGCAGTATATTCTCCGTTGTTCGAAAATTCTACCAATCCGCCAGGCCCGCCAACATAGTTGCTTACTTAAAGACCTTATCCGAATCGATTCACGCGCATATTATATTAAACATTTTTCAAATAACTTACATAATGAGGAATATTAAAGAATCATTATAATTTCTCTTCCATATGTAATATATTTTATGTATCTCATTTTACAAATGTTTCCATTAGGTATGCACTTTAATATAATTGCATAAGGGTTATCCCATAGGGTTCTCTTGGTATAGGTAGAATATAGTGCTATATTCGTAAATTACGAATATAATGCTATATTTTGAATATTCAACAATTCTACCAAGTCAACCATTGCTATGCTAAATGCTTAAAGCTTTTATGCGATTCGATCAACGCGCATATTTGAAAGAAGAATGTTCGCATAAGCTAAACTATAGCCTCATTTTTAACCCACAAAGGCCACAAGTTATGTTCTATTAACCGGTCCGCTTTTTGTCTGTGGGCCAACGTGAGAATTCACATCTATGACGTCAAAAAAAACATTCAGTACTCATTTAGACTATTTCAATATAGTTCGGACAGTACATTCTAGCATGGAGGCGTTCCCATGGTGATGGGGACGCTCCATGCGCACGGGAAGTCGGCACTCGGCAGACGCGCCAACGGGCACTGACTGGAGCGGGCAAGGAGCACGGAGTCCCCCGGACATGTAAGAAAAACTGATTTTGGGAAGCGGGAACAATGTTAAAAAAAAAATGAATATTCGAATTAGCGAATATATATCACTATATTTGAAATATTCGCGAATTAGCGAAGTGTTGATATTCGAGATTAAAATTTGCTAATCTAATATATTCGCGGTCAACACTATATTGGACATGCATTTGTACTGGCCTGCAGAGTAAAATTGATATCCATTGACCGTCTAATATTCTAATATACAGTACAGACCAAAAGTTTGGACACACCTTCTCATTCAAAGAGTTTTCTTTATTTTCATGACTGACTGTACCTATTTTTGTTTTCTTTGGGGAAAATAAACATCTGTTTTCTTTAACCCTGGGCCTGTACCTGGTTTATTGGAGCGATCTACCCCTTATTGCAATATATATATATATATATATATATACAGTACAGACCAAAAGTTTGGACACGCCTTCTCATTTCAAAGAGTTTTCTTTATTTTCATGACTATGAAGGCATCAAAACTATGAATTAACACATGTGGAATTATATACATAACAAACAAGTGTGAAACAACTGAAAATATGTCATATTCTAGGTTCTTCAAAGTAGCTGCGGTCCAGCTCACCCCAAACCATCTCGATTGGGTTCAGGTCCGGTGACTGTGGAGGCCAGGTCATCTGGCGCAGCACCCCATCACTCTCCTTCATGGTCAAATAGCCCTTACTTTCAAAGTTTTCCCAATTTTTCGGCTGACTGACTGACCTTCATTTCTTAAAGTAATGATGGCCACTCGTTTTTCTTTACTTAGCTGCTTTTTTCTTGCCATAATACAAATTCTAACAGTCTATTCAGTAGGACTATCAGCTGTGTATCCACCTGACTTCTCCTCAACGCAACTGATGGTCCCAACCCCATTTATAAGGCAAGAAATCCCACTTATTAAACCTGACAGGGCACACCTGTGAAGTGAAAACCATTTCAGGTGACTACCTCTTGAAGCTCATCAAGAGAATGCCAAGAGTGTGCAAAGCAGTAATCAAAGCAAAAGGTGGCTACTTTGAAGAACCTAGAATATGATGACATATTTTCAGTTGTTTCACACTTGTTTGTTATGTATATAATTCCACATGTGTTAATTCATAGTTTTGATGCCTTCAGTGTGAATCTACAATTTTCATAGTCATGAAAATAAAGAAAATTCTTTGAATGAGAAGGTGTGTCCGAACTTTTGGTCTGTACTGTACCTCCAGCCACATAATCACTTGATGTTTTCTGTACGGTGAATGCATAATGTTTGGGGCTTGTACTCCACTGGCCTTCAGTAAAATTTATTTCCATTGACCGTCTAATATACATCCAGCCACATAATCACTTGATCTTTTCTGTACGGTGAATGCATAATTTTTGGAGCCTGTACTCCCGTGGTCTAAAATAAAAAAAATTCTAGGCTCCAGCAGGGCACATTTTTGACAGTTTCCCTTTAAGATGCATAAAAATGGCCCCTAATTAAAATACATATTTGTTTGTGGAAATTTTTGCCATTGATCCCCCTCTGGTATGTCACTGTCCATGTTGTGGAATGATTTGTGCACTTCTAGTAAGTATTTGGTGCCTTCAAATATGACCTGAAGGTTTTTCAGGTTCGCCTGCCATTAAAGTGAATAGGGCCCTCCGCCAACTTGCGGTTTGAGAACATTCAATCGCGTTCGTGAATCGTCCCTGCCGTTCAGTGATCCAAAATCTTGTTTTCAGATGAAAGTATATTTAGCATATCATTTGGAAATCATTGTTCCAGAGCAGGGCCTGACTGGCCTGCCGGGATACCGGGAAATTTCCCGGTAGGCCGGCAGGCCTGAGTGCCGCAAGGCCGCAGCCCTGGTGACAAGTGGGGGGCGGCCGTGGCCGGCGGCAGGGCAGAGCAGGAGATGAGCGCTTCCATTGTGGAAGTGCTCGTCTCCATAGTCCTCAGGACGGCAATACAGATGCCTGTGCTGCGGCAGAGGAGGGAGAGGTGTGTCCCCTCCTGTTCCTCTGATAGGCTGCCGGCCTAGTGCTGGCAGCCTATCAGAGGCCGTTGCAGGCTGCGCGATGACGTCATCGCGTCGCCTGAGCCGTATAGCGAGGGACACAGGCCGGAAGAGGCGGCCTGCATCGCATCGCTGGAGGTAAGTATAAATGTTTTCTTAATTTTTTTTTTATATAATTGTACCTATTGTACCAATACAGGGCAGGCACATGATAAGGGGGGACTACTGGGCTGGGCTGGCACATGATAAGGGGGGCTACTGGGCTGGCACATGACAAAGGGGGACTACTGGGCTGGGCTGGCACATGATAAGGGGGGCTACTGGGCTGGGCTGGGCTGGCACATGATAAGGGGGGCTACTGGGCTGGCACATGATAAGGGGTGACTACTGGGCTGGCACATGATAAGGGGGGACTACTGGGCTGGCACATGATAAGGGGGGACTACTGGGCTGGCACATGATAAGGGGGGAATACTGGGCTGGCACATGATAAGGGGGGACTACTGGGCTGGCACATGATAAGGGGGGACTACTGGGCTGGCACATGATAAAGGGGACTCCTGGGCTGGCACATGATAAGGGGGACTACTGGCACATAAGGGGGGCTACTGGCACATTATAAGGGGGCTACTGGCACATGATAAGGGGGGCTACTGGCACATAAGGGGGACTACTGGCACATAAGTGGGCTATTGGCACATAAGGGGGGCTACTGGCACATGATAAAGGGGGCTACTGGCACATGATATGGGGGGGCTACTGGCACATGATATGGGGGGCTACTGGCACATGATATGGGGGCACTCTGGCTACTGGCACATGATATGGGGGGCTCTGGCTACTGGCACATGATGGTGGGGGGGCTCTTATTACTGGCACATGATTGGGGGCATCTATGTGGGCACATCTTACTGCAGATTATTGGGGGGCACTATAGGGGCATCTACTGAGGCTAAAAAGAAGGTGTATTTTATATGGGGGCTCTGTATAGGGGCATTTTATACTGGGACACATTATGGTGGGTACTATGGGGGAAGGGGGGGCACTATGAGGGTCATCTACAGGGGCACTGAGAAGGGGTATTTTATATTGGCACATTATGGGAACATTAGCTCAACTAAGGGCCTTACAAAGGGGTATGTTTTGCATATTATAAGGAGAATTATTACTACTGGGGGGGCATTATGGTGGGCTTTATTACTCCCCCATGGTATGACCCCCTAGTAGCAGCACCATCCTCTCCCTGCTCTGCTATCTCTCTGCCCCTTCTCCAAATCCTTATTATGAAATCTTTCTCATTAGGATAAAACACAACATCAGCTCCGCCGAGCCCCCGGCCAAAGTGTTGAAGTGTCCGAGAACCCCAAGGGCCAAGCCAAGTAATTGTAAGTTTTTATGGGGGTTCTACAAAAGAGCTGTCGTGGGGCAAAGTTCATATTCGTGTTTACACACGTGTTTTAAAATGAATGCTTTCTCCTATTCTAAACAATTAATAATGACGCAATGCTTCGGGGCTGGTGTGCAACTTTTTCCAGGGCTGGTTTTTATCCCCAGTCCGGCCCTGTTCCAGAGTCTGGATGAAGAGTGGAGAGACTCACAATCCATAGCAACTAGAGATGAGTGAAGCGAGCTTGGGATCCTAGATCCGAAGTTGCGTCGCTCAAAACTTCGGATTAATGCTGTATGGAGATCTGTTTTAAAATTTAAATGTACGGACTCCGATGAGGCGAAGTCAGTTATTGCCGAACTCTTGCAAGACTTCGGTGAATAACTTCAGTATTTGATTTTTGAACTGGAAAACCACTTTAAAACTCGGATCCGAACTTGGCTTTGGTTCTGAGTTTGGATCCAATTTTTAAAATGGTTTTCCAGTTTAAAAATCAAATACCGAAGTTATTTACCGAAGTCTCGCAAGAGGCCGCACATTTTAATGTTCCATACAGCATTAATTTAAAGTTTTGAGTGAAGCAACTTCGGATCTAGGATCCGAAGCTTGCTTTGCTCAACCCTAATTGATATGTGTAATGTTTAAGCTTCTCTTTTTTCATAGTTCGTAATGCAGTCTCCACTTTAATAACAATTACCAGCAACTATATAAGGATTTTCATAGCAAAATGTATGATCAGCTCACTTCTGGATGAACACATACTGTAGATGTTCAGGAGACACAGTGTAGCATTCAAAAGCAAGCAGTGTATATAAATATAAGATATAAATTACTAATTTAAGATCAGGTCAGATTAGTGATTAAGACCAATGGGGGAACAAGTTTTTAACAAAAAAAATCAAGATAGTCTCACAATTCAATAATATCTGTTGGTGATCACTAGTGATGAGCGAGCACCAAAGTATTCGGATGTTCGGCCCGAACACTTTGCAATATTTGTGTTCTCGGCAGAGCACCCAAATATAATGGAAGTCAATGGGAGACAACCAGGCACCCCCTGCTCAAGAAAGAAGAGGATGTCTGGTTCATTAAAAAATGTTGGAAATTAATAGAAATCCAATCAAAATGGTTTGGAAACATCCTTAAGAGGATAGCTGGATGCATCTTAGACTCTTATTATTTACAACATACAATAGATAACCACACAAAGGCTGTATGCCAAAAGCCAGGTATGTGCAAGCCATCAATCTATCCATGAGACAGATGACAGGTTTAGTCAGCATACATTTACAATGGCAACCTTGTGCACTATGAGCTATTCCAAACCAGCTCTCATCTGACTGAGAACCAGTAAAACTTAAAGTTATTTTGCATCTGTTGGATGGCTTGGGTGGACCTGCACACCTAGATCAATATCATTAGGGTGACAAAAAGTTTTCCGATTGTCCTAACATAATATTCAATAGCCTTTCTATACAGTTTTGTCATGTAAAAACTAATTTGCATAAACATGGGCTTATAGGAAAGACATGCAAATGAGCAGAATCTGCCTTGTTTTTCAGCTGTCATAAGACTATGAAAACCAATAGATGGCGCTATTGAGTTATGAATAGCGCCCTCTATTGGTTTCACAGTCTTATGACAAGACAAATATTCTTGCCAGAAGACTATGAAACCAATAGACGGCGCTATTGAGTTATGAACAACGCCCTCTATTGGTTTCACAGTCTTATGACCAGACAAATATTCTTGTCAGAAGACTATGAAACCAATAGAGGGCGCTGTTCATATCATAGTCTTCTGACAAGAATATTAGACTGAGTCTTATGACAAGCTTATTAGTGTAGCCTTTTGCATGTAAAATTTGCGATTAGAATATTTGTTATCTACACTAGGATGATATCTGACACTGGGAAAGCTGGTTAATAACTCAGTGATAAAATCTGACACTGGGACTTGCGATCTACACTGTTATTACCTAGCTTTTCCAGTGTCAGATATTATCACTGACTTACTACATAATAATTACATAATATTCTCTATATTGCTATATATTTGTTTTTTAGAATATTAGCATAGTATTTCAAATTGAATTGCTGTGCAGTAACGCAAGAAGAAAATGTTTTTGAAAAGTGAATAACACTGCAACAAATGCATTATTTGGGTCCACATCGATATGTACTCTTCTGTAATAATCATGGTTTAGATGGAGTAGAAGGACAAAACAAACTAGGAGACCACATTTGTCCCAGCGTTTAAGTACCTTTTGCAACAAATTTATCGGGAAACACAGAAAAAATCCTACATTTCACTTGAAGTGCTATTTGTTGATACTTATACTTAGTTTAAAACCAATAATAATATTAACAAGAAAAATAGTCTCCACTGTCTGATATAATAATTTTGTCATCATACTGTAAAGAAGTGAAGTAAAAGTAGCATTCAAGCATCTGCCAATATAGTGATGTCACCCTTGAAATGTCATCAATACCACAAAACCTCCAGGGGACTTGGACCTATTTATAAAACATAACTTTTACTAATTTAGAATAAAAGTAAACAAAGTAATCATACAGTTCTTAAATCATATGGTGAGAAAAATGTATTAAAATATGCAACAAACTCCCTTGATATAATTAACGGCGGTCAGACGAGGGCTCGGTGGGGACACTTCCCCATGCCCAATCTGGCACGGATCACTGTCCAGCTTATGCCTTATATATATACACCCTAAAAGGAGATCTGGGGGTTTCTATCTCTTGCTCCCATCACTCCTCCCTTTCAACAATATCCCCTGATGAGTCCCTGTACTGGGATGAAACATGGCACGTAGTGATTTAAGTGAGGGACATTTTTAGGGAATAGGCTCCAAGCAGGGACAGGTTCCTGACGGCGTCGCCCCTATCGGGGTGGGTGCTCTGTGTATGTTAGGCAGGGACCGCTACCCCTCCCCCCTTTGCAGGTAGGGCTACATTATTAGGGTCTGCTCGTTTTTGTCCCTATTTTGCCAGCAACATCATGAGCTCCGGCTACCTCAACTCTACCGTCATCAAACTGAGAGACGGGAACCTGCAGAACATAATTCTTGGATTGGGTAAGACCTTTCCAATTATTTTCCAGGCAGCTACTATTCAGGTGCACAAGTGATATTTTAATACATTTTTCTCACCACATGATTTGCGCACGGTATGATTACTTTGTTTACTTTTATTCTAAATTAGTAAAAGTTATTTTTTATAATTAGGTCCAAGTCCCCTGGACGTTTTGTGGTATTGATTGGTGGGAGACTCAAATACCCATACATTTTGACTTGTGTGGTGGATATTATTATCATTATTTGGAAATGTCATCAATCTCAAAATTTAACTCTGGAATATCAGAATAAAAAAGGTTCAATTATTAATCAGACAAGGCATGTGTATCACATATTTATTTTAAAAATATTTTAGAGTTGACTGTTAACTGTAAAACAATCTGCATGGAAAAGGTTTTCTGGTAACCATATGTATTCAGTAGCTGTTGGACCAATGCTAGTTCAGCCAACAGCTATCTCTCACAAATTTCTTATACACATACATGGTCTGTTTAGCCAAGAGCATATGAGTAATAACTGGGGAGAGAGTTAAAAAAAACTCTCCCAGAAAACTCTACTGGGAGAACAAAGGGATCAGTTGTTGAAATTTAAGATGCCTGATCATTTACTCCCCTGAAATCATCTGTGGAAAAGATTCAGGAGTACCCTATACACATAAAATGGTTGTCTGGTCCTGCTGAAATTGGTGGATTCAACAGACATACAGTAAAGATGAGTGATTCCTTCTAAAGTTCGCAAAAATGTGTCCACAAAACAAATCCAAAGTGTTTCTGATTCGCTTTGGATAAATTGCATAATACAATGTGCAGTGCCATTTTAGTATTCATGTTGGCGGGGCAAAACCATGAGGGAAGAAAAAGAAGGATGTTCACATGACACTGGGAGGAAGTGGGTAAAGGGTTTTCCCTGATTGGCCCCAAGGATAACAGACAGCCTGCATCAGCCAATCAAGGGGGCTAGTTTAGATGATAAATTACTGTTAGACATAGACAATTCCTCCCCGCTTAATGAGAGGTTTGAGAAGGCACCAGTAAGAATGAAGATTTCCAATATATATAGATTATTAATTAATTCACGATTTTCTGAGACACAATCACCAGGGCAAAAGGCTTGGGTGAGGGATTGCCCAAATATACAAGGTGTAGGGTGGGGGAGTATTTTTACTAACCCAGATGTACTATCTCACAATTTTAATCACGTCCTAATACAGTTCAATATTTATCATAGATTATACGTTACCCCTACTTGGCTTAATAGGTGTGGATTAAGAGATTCCTCCAACTGTCCTCGATGTGATACTGCCGGTGCGGATTACATACATATGATCTGGGCATGCCCAGAACTCGGGGCATACTGGAGTGGTATTAACAAGGTTCTTATATACAAACTAAAAACACAGATTCCTCTTGAGCCACAATTGTTTTTACTGAACGATCTCTCGATACTAACTAGTCATAAACCCCAAAAGATTCTAATAGGCAGAATATTACTATTGGCCAGGGTCCTGATCAGTCGGAGTTGGTTTGCACGACAGGCCCCAGAAGTAAACAAATGGATAAATCTGGTGAATAAGGTGAAAAATTATGAGCGGATTCTCTATAAGCAGAGGGGTGGAATTGAGAAATGGGTTAAGATATGGGATGGTTGGTAATTCTGTTAGGACTGTACAACTGTAATTTATCCTAATTGTTATTATTATTATTATTTTATTTTTTTTTGCCCCCTTTTCGGAGAGAAAAGGGGGCAAAAAAATATAAAAAAATAATAATTCCCTTCTTATTTATTCAAGGGGGGCTGGATGGGGAGGCGGAGGTGCACGCATCAGGCTCGGGGGGGGGAAGAATAGGGGGGTTTGAAAAATGTATACCAATTTTTTATTACATTTTTGTGTACTGTTTGTATAATAATAAAGATGTTAAATAAAAAAAAAAATAAGGGGGCAGCAGGCAGTGAAGAGCCTGTGCGGTACGAGAAGAATGTCATTCTGCATTGTACTTGTGACCTGGAAGGATGTTGTGCTGTGGCTCTGTCTGCCAAACAGGAATTGTAGACATAAGCCACTGATAACCTGTGATAGAGGCAATATAAGAAGATTGTTGGGAAAGAATAGGAGATTTACTTGGATATATTAAGCGGTGTAATCAGGAAAAGAGAGGGAGAGAGTAAGAACTGATCCCTATCAGGTGTATTTGCAATCTATTGTCAGCTCACCTTCTGGCAACATCCCAGATTCCTGCAAAAAACTGACTTTTTTAAAAAGTTTCTTTCTATACCCTATAGGCTTATTGCCATACAAATTACATTCTTGCAAGTACTGAGGAATTGCAACCCCCACCCCCCCTTTTTTCTAGAAACCAGTTTCTATTTACCTTTTAATATAGCGCTTCTTAGTGCATTACAGCTGTATTACCAAACACGTTGCACATTGCTGCAAGATAACAGCAATGGATAGATCTGTAAAGAATAAATCAAGACAACTGGACTTACTGTAGATTTCTTGAAAACGTTTCACTCGCTCCAACAAGCTTTCTCAATTCTGAGTGACTGTACAAGAATTCTCTAGGAATAAATATGTAACTGAATGAACATCTGATAATTATACCCAGCATGGGGTCAGAGGTCATTATACCCAGCATGGGGTCAAAGGTGTTGATTCCATTATCCTAATTGGAGTCAGTAGGTGATAATGACCTCCCAGAAAATGGTGTCAAGACAGCATTGTATGTGGCAGACAATAGATGTCTAAACCCCCCGCCTCTATTCAAGCTTGGCTTCTCCATTTTTACGTAGTGAAAATTTACAGTAAGTCCAGTTGCCTTGATTTATTCTTTACAGATATACCATGACCTGGATAAATAAGAACCTTCACAGACAGCAATGGATAGAGCAGCAAAAGCATTTCACATTAGTATCAGAAATTAAAATTGTGTTAGGGTCTTTCACACTTGCGGCAGAGTGATCCGGCAAGCAGTTCCGTCGCCGGAACTGCCTGCCGGATCCGTCAAAACGTATGCCAACTTGATAGCATTTGTAAGACTGATCAGGATCCTGATCAGTCTTACAAATGCATTGAAATGCTGGCTCCGTCTTTCCGGTGTCATCTGGAAAAACGGATTCAGCATTTTTTTTCTTTACATTTTTTTCGGTCTGCGCATGCGTAGAGCGGAAGGATGGATCCGGCATTGAGGTATTACATTCCTATGGAAAAAAATGCCGGATCCAGCATACAGGCAGGTGTTCAGTTTTTTGGGGTAAGAGATAAAACCGTATCATGCTGTGGTATTATCTCCGTCCTGAACAGTCAAAAAGACTGAACTGAAGACATCCTGATGCATCTTGAACGGATTGCTCTCCATTCAGAATGGATGCACTAGGATAAAACTGATCAGTTCTTTTCTGGTATAGAGCCCCTAGGACGGAACACTATGCCGGAAAAGAAAAACACTAGTGTAAAAGTACCCTAAGTGAAGCAATCAATACTAGTAGAGATCAGTAGAGATTAGCAAAGTTTTATTATTTTATTATTTTTATACATGTTGTGGCAGTCCAAATAAATGTTTTTTAATCCCTTCTGTTTGCTGTGCGTCAGTATTACTGGTCAATGTTAGTTTCTGGTCTACAAACTGGATTCCCAAAAAGTTGGGACACTAAACAAATTGTGAATAAAAACTGAATGCAATGATGTGGAGATGGCAAATGTCAATATTTTATTTGTAATAGAACGTAGATTACAGATCAAACGTTTAATCCGAGTAAATGTATCATTTTAAAGGAAAAATACGTTGATTCCAATTTTCACGGTGTCAACAAATCCCAAAAAAGTTGGGACAAGTAGCAATAAGAGGCTGAAAAAAGTAAATTTGAGCATAACGAAGAGCTGGAAGACCAATTAACACTAATTAGGTCAATTGGCAACATGATTGGGTATAAAAAGAGCTTCTCAGAGTGGCAGTGTCTCTCAGAAGCCAAGATGGGTAGAGGATCATCAATTCCCACAATGTTGCGCAGAAAGATAGTGGAGCAATATCAGAAAGGTGTTACCCAGCGAAAAATTGCAAAGACTTTGCATCTATCATCATCAACTGTGCATAACATCATCCGAAGATTCAGAGAATCTGGAACAATCTCTGTGCGTAAGGGTCAAGGCCGTAAAACCATACTGGATGCCCGTGATCTCCGGGCCCTTAAATGACACTGCACCACAAACAGGAATGCTACTGTAAAGGAAATCACAGAATGGGCTCAGGAATACTTCCAGAAACCATTGTCAGTGAACACAATCCACCGTGCCATCCGCCTTTGCCAGCTGAAACTGTACAGTGCAAAGAAGAAGCCATTTCTAAGCAAGATCCACAAGCTCAGGCGTTTTCACTGGGCCAGGGATTATTTAAAATGGAGTGTGGCAAAATGGAAGACTGTTCTGTGGTCAGACGAGTCACGATTCAAAGTTCTTTTTGGAAATCTGGGACGCCATGTCATCCGGACCAAAGAGGACAAGGACAACCCAAGTTGTTATCAACGCTCAGTTCAGAAGCCTGCATCTCTGATGGTATGGGGTTGCATGAGTGCGTGTGGCATGGGCAGCTTGCATGTCTGGAAAGGCACCATCAATGCAGAAAAATATATTCAGGTTCTAGAACAACATATGCTCCCATCCAGACGTCATCTCTTTCAGGGAAGACCCTGCATTTTTCAACAAGATAATGAAAATGGCCTTGTCCCAACTTTTTTGGGATTTGTTGACACCATGAAATTCTGATTCAACATATTTTTCCCTTAAAATGGTACATTTTCTCAGTTTAAACTTTTGTTCCGTGATTTATGTTCTATTCTGAATAAAATATTAGAAGTTGGCACCTCCACATCATTGCATTCAGTTTTTATTCACGATTTGTATAGTGTCCCAACTTTTTTGGAATCCGGTTTGTAATTTATTGCCATGGACTTAACCATGCCGTGCCCCAAGATACAAGTAGTGGCCCCATGACAGAGTGGGGGCGGTGGCATCAGCAGCAGTTGCAGCAACCATGACAAAAGTGGCCCCATGACAGAGTGGGGACGGTGGAAACAGCAGTAGTAGGGGCAGTAGTTGCCCTAAGACAGAGTGGAAGTGACAGTGAGAGTGCTAGCCCGTGGCAGAGTGTGGAGGGGGAGGAGTTGCAGTAATGTTGTGTTAACATCACTGTTTATTTTTCCATTCTTCTGATTCGTCAGAAAAACTGAAAATGATAAACAAACAAATGAATACTATATTTTGGGAATCCATAAAGCCACTTTCAGACGGTCAGTATTTAGTTAGTCTTTTGCATCAGTATTCAATCAGTATTTATAAGCCTAAAACAGGAGTGGGTCCAAAACAGAAATCAAATGTAACTGAATTATTTACATCTCAACTGTGTTCTGGACCAACTCCTGCTTTTGGCTTACACATTCTGATCAAATACTGACCAAAGCTTGAATAGTGTGAAAGAGGTCTTATGGATACTTAAAATACAGGATCCTTTTTTTCTGTTCTACTGATGGTTTAGAAGAAGGGGGAAATAAACTATGATGTCAACACAGACAAACAGGGACAATAGTGGACCCATGACAGAGTGGGTATGGGGGGTCAATAGCAGTGGCAGTAACAGGGACAATAGTGGCCCCATGACAGAGTGAGGAGTAGGGGAAACAGCTATGGCATACAGCACAAGCTGGTGACAGATCACAGTAGTAGCAAAACCCAACAACAGTGTAATAGCAAGTCCCAGTGGCATGCATATCCTTTTTTTAAATGTAACATGTACATATCAGTAGGCTAATAAACCCCTTTTTAGGAATGGCAGTAGAGGCAGCATGGCCAGAAGTAACAGCCCATATTGCAGAACATTCCGGTGTGCCAGCACACAAAAGTATATTCATTAGTGGCAGAATGATCTATTCTGTTGCATTAGGCACAAATGTCTAGAAATCCTGGTTGATACATGACTGATTCATCTTTATGAAGGTTAGTCTCTCAACATTTTGGAAGGAAAGACAAGCTCTCTTGGGGGTAACTATTCCCCTGAAGCACTGAACACCCGCTCTGATGCAACACTACTGGCCGGGCATGCCCATGGCAAACTCGGCCAGTGGAGGCCACACTACAAGTTTGCAGGCCCAGTAGTCCAGGGGATATTGGATCATGGGTGACAGGGTGCAGTCCAAGTATGCCACCACCTGATGGTTTGAGGTTCTGCTGGATGTCCCACTGCTACTGCTGGTGGGTGGTTTTTTCACTAGGCAGCTGAAGAAAACTGCTCATTGTGGACTCCAGACTGAAGTTACTGCGTATGGAGCTGGTGTTGCTCCTGTCTCTCCCTGTCCCCAACCAGCAATGGCAGTGAAGCATGAGTGCAGAGGGTCCTTCGGTCAGACCTCCATGAGGAAGCACTATGTTACTCGTAGGCAGCAACCAATTGACTACACTGCAAGTTTCTATAGTAGTCCATTTTTGCATCCCTCTCAGAAGGTCTACAAAATGCCCCCATTTTTTCTGGTAACAAGGTTCTAACAATGTGGATAGTCAAATCTTGACAATGCAGCTGTCAATAAGCATAGAAGAAAGAAAATATCTGACAATTTGCACAAGGGACTCAGAAGGCCTACCCGCATTCATCTCCACTGTATACTGCCACAGTGTGTCAGGGTCATCATCACCCTCTAGTTCCTCATGATCCTCCTTCTCCTACTGCTCCTCTCCTGTCGCTTGGGCAGATAAACCACCTAGTTGTGTATATAATTCCTGGGCATTTATGTCCTCATCCTCCTCAGGGCTCAGCAAGCCGTAACATATAGGCGACACGTCTTCTGTTCCCTCCAGGACGTGGAATGACATCATTCATCCCGCAGTTCTGCCGATTGACATATAAAGTGACCTCCTCAAAGGGCTTTATCAAACGACACATGTCACGCATGAGCTGCTAATGGCATGAGCTGACACCTGGGAGTAGACGTGTCTGTCTGCTGCATTAAAAATCGTTGACAACATCCCCCTGCTCGTACAGACGGTCTAACATATAGTAACATAGTAACATAGTTTATAAGACTGAAAAAATACATCTGTCCATCCAGTTCGGCCTGTTATCCTGCAAGTTTATCCAGAGGAAGGCAAAAAAAAACAACTGTTAGGTAGAAGCTAATTTTCCTCACTTTAGGGGGAAAAAGAAAATTCCTTCCCGACTCCAATCGGGCAATCAGAATAACTCCCTGGATCAACGACCCCTCTCTAGTAGCTATAGCCTGTAATTTTATTACGCTCCAGAAATACATTCAGGCCCCTCTTGAATTCCTTTATTGTACTCACCATCACCACCTCCTCAGGCAGAGAGTTCCATAGTCCCACTGCTCTTACCGTAAAGAATCCTTTTCTATGTTTCTGTACAAACCTTCTTTCCTCCAGACGCAGAGGATGTCCCCTCGTCACCGTCACAGTCCTGGGGATAAATAGATGATGGGATAGATCTCTGTACTGACCCCTGATATATTTATACATATTAATTAGATTTCCCCTCAGTCGTCTTTTTTCTAAAGTGAATAACGCTCATTTTGATAATCTTTCTGGGTTCTGTAGTTGCCCCATTCCAGTTATTACTTTAGTTGCCCTTCTCTTAAACCTCTCCAGCTCTGCTATGTCTGCCTTGTTCCCGGAGCACAGAACTGTACACAGTACTCCATGTGTGGTCTGACTAGTGATCTGTAATGTGGCAGGACTATGTTCTCATCACAGGCATCTATGCCCCTTTTGGTGCAACCCATTATCTTATTGGCCTTGGCAGCAGCTGCTTGACACTTGTTTCTACAGCTTAGTTTGCTGTTCACTAAAATTCCTAAGTCTTTTTCCATGTCAGTGTTACCCAGTGTTTTACTATTTAGTATGTACTGGTGACATGTATTTTTCCTTCCCATGTGCATAACCTTATATACTGTATGTCAGCATTAAACCTCATCTGCCACTTTTCTGCCCAAGCCTCCAATCTATCCAGATCCATCTGTAATATATTCTCCTCTTTTGTGGTAATTACTTTACTCAGTTTAGTGTCATCTACAAAAAAAATTATATTTTACTGTTTAAGCCTCCTGTAAGATCATTAATACATATATTGAATAGAATAGGGCCCAATACTGACCCCTGTCAGTACTTACCCACATACAGATATTTTCTCCCAGCCTAAGCATTCTCATTTTATATGCTAACCTTTATATGGTACAGTATCAAATGCTTTGGAGAAGTCAAGATATACGACATCCATTGATTCCACATGGTCAAGTCTAGAACTTACATTACCTTGAAACTGATTAAATTTGTTTGACATGACTGATCCCTCATGAAGCCATGCTGATATGGTGTTATTTGCTTACTTCATTGAGGTACTCCAAGATAGCATCTCTTAGAAAACCTTTGAACTTCAAACATACCCATAACATATGTTAAACTTACCAGCCTATAGTGTTCAGGCTCTGGACCCATTTTAAATTTTGGAACCACATTTGCTATGCGCCAATCCTGTGGAACACTCCCTGTCAATATAGAGTCCTTAAATATCAGAAATAATGGTCTGGCTATGACATTACTTAATTATCTTAGGATACGGGAGTGTATGACATCTGGTCCCAGCGATTTGTCTATTTTAATCTTTTTAAGATACTGCTGTACTTCTTCATGGGTCAGACAGGGCACTTTTTTTTTACAGATTTTTTTTATTGTAACAGCTGACTATACACAGAATGTATCCAATGTACAACCACGATACATATCAAGAGTATACAGACATATATCCATTACTCACAGTCAGATATATTTTCCAACTTATACCCCATCCCTCCCTCATCCCAACTCCTGCTACCCTTTCCCAATCCCACCCCTTCTCATTCTGGTCTCAGGTGCAAGTGTCCCTCCCTGTCTCTTCTGCCCCATACCTAAGTAGCTCTCAGAGAATGTGTGGCCAGAGTGCTATTGGTTATTCATGGCAACCATAGTTTATTAAATTTAGACTCCACTCCCCTCTTCTGGAATACCGCCCTTTCTTGTATTAGCATGGAGTTCACTTTTCTCCTAAACTCAACTGTTAACGGTGGGGATGCCTGTATCCTATGGTAAACAATAAGTTTCCTGGCAACATAGAGTAGTCTCCCCACAGCCATTTGCTCGTGCTCCGTCAAATGTAAATATTCCACCAAACCTAGCATACATATCTTATGATCTTTCAGTATAGTCACTCGGTAACAATCAAAGATTATCTTTAACACTGAGTCCCAATAAAAGATAAGCATTCAACTCTGCCAGAGCATGTGATTCATCCTGCCCCTTCTGGGCCCACATCTAGGGCAGCAATCATCCAACTGAACACCTATCTTTCGTAAAAATATTGGTGTCTTGTACACTCAGTGTATGATATACAGTCGTGGCCAAAAGTTTTGAGAATTACATAAATATTGGAAATTGGAAAAGTTGCTGCTTAAGTTTTTATAATAGCAATTTGCATATACTCCAGAATGTTATGAAGAGTGATCAGATGAATTGCATAGTCCTTCTTTGCCATGAAAATTAACTTAATCCCCAAAAAAACTTTCCACTGCATTTCATTGCTGTCATTAAAGGACCTGTTGAGACCATTTCAGTAATCGTCTTGTTAACTCAGGTGAGAATGTTGACGAGCACAAGGCTGGAGATCATTATGTCAGGCTGATTCGGTTAAAATGGCAGATTTGACATGTTAAAAGGAGGGTGATGCTTGTGAAATCCATTGTTCTTTCCATTGTTAACCATGGTGACCTGCAAAGAAACGCGTGCAGCCATCATTGCGTTGCATAAAAATGGCTTCACAGGCAAGGATATTGTGGCTACTAAGATTGCACCTCAATCAACAATTTATAGGATCATCAAGAACTTCAAGGAAAGAGGTTCAATTCTTGTTAAGAAGGCTTTAGGGCGTCCAAGAAAGTCCAGCAAGCACCAGAATCGTCTCCTAAAAAGGATTCAGCTGCAGGATCGTAGTGCCACCAGTGCAGAGCTTGCTCAGGAATGGCAGCAGGCAGGTGTGAGCGCATCTGCACGTACAGTGAGGCGAAGACTTTTGGAAGATGGCCTGCTGTCAAGAAGGGCAGAAAAGAAGCCACTTCTCTCCAAAAAACCCCATCAAGGACAGATTGATCTTCTGCAGAAAGTATGGTGAATGGACTGCTGAGGACTGGGGCAAAGTCATATTCTCCGATGAAGCCTCTTTCCGATTGTTTGGGGCATCTGGAAAAAGGCTTGTCCAGAGAAGAAAAGGTGAGCGCTACCATCAGTCCTGTGTCATGCCAACAGTAAAGCATCCTGAGACCCATTCATGTGTGGGGTTGCTTCTCATCCAAGGGAGGTTGGCTAACTCACAATTTTGCCAAAAACACAGCCATGAATAAAGAATGGTACCAAAACACCCTCCAACAGCACCGTGCCATAAGGCAAAAGTGATAACTAAGTTGCTCGGGGACCAAAACGTTGACATTTTGGGTCCATGGCCTGGAAACTCCCCAGATCTTAATCCCATTGAGAACTTGTGGTCAATCCTCAAGAGGTGGGTGGACAAACAAAAACCCACTAATTCTGACAAACTCCAAGAAGTGATTATGAAAGAATGGGTTGCTATCAGTCAGGAATTGGCACATAAGTTGATTGAGAGCATGCCCAGTCGAATTGCAGAGGTCCTGAAAAAGAAGGGCCAACACTGCAAATACTGACTCTTTGCATAAATGTCATGTAATTTTTGATAAAAGCCTTTGAAACGTATGAAGTGTGTGTAATTATATTTCACAACATCACAGAAACAACTGAAACAAAGATCTAAAAACAGTTTAGCTGCAAACTTTATGAAAACTAATATTTTTGTCATTCTCAAAACTTTTGGCCACGACTGTACAATTGTGACAGCTTGGCTCCTTTGCATAAAGATATTTTGGGGACGGCTTCCAGAATATCTGACCATTCAGCCTCCGTAATCCCTCCTACCTCCTGCTCCCATTTTGTCATCCTGGATAATGGGTGCTTCATAAGAAACCTATATAAAAGTAGTCTGTATACCAACTAAATCATTCCTCGGTTTACTGTCAAAAGCATGCCTGAATTGCAAATATTGATAGAAGAATCTATGAGGTAGATGGAATTCCTCCTGCAATTTACTGAAGGCTTTAAGGACATTATTCTCCAATACGTGACCCATTCTGGCTATTCCACTTTTCTCCCACGCCTCAAAACCCTTTAAACTCTGGAAGCTTGTTGTTCCTCCATAAAGGAGAAAAGACAGTACAGGTAAAAGTCAAAAAATTAGAACATTGTGCAAAGTTCATTTATTTCAGTAATGCAACTTAAAAGGTGAAACTAACATATGAGATAAACTCATTACATGCGAAGCAAGATATTTCAAGCATTTATTTGTTATAATTTGGATGATTATTAGAGAACGAGAATTTCCGCAAGTGTTTGCGAACGGGCGAACCGGGCGAACCGCCATAGACTTCAATAGGCAGGCGAATTTTAATACTCACAGGGACTCTTTCTGGCTACAATAGTGATGTAAAAGTTGTTTCAAAGGGACTAACACCTGGATTGTGGAATGCCGGAGGGGAATAAATGGCAAAACTCCCATGGAAAATTACATAGTTGACGCAGAGTCTGGTTTTAATCCATAAAGGGCATAAATCACCTAACATTCCTAAATTGTTTGGAATAACGTGCTTTAAAACATCAGGTATGATGTTGTATCGATCAGGTAGTGTAAGGGTTACGCCCGCTTCACAGTGACAGACCAAACTCCCCGTTTAACGCACCGCAAACAACCGCAAACAGTCCATTTACACAACCGCAAACTCCCCATTTTCACAAGGTTGGATACCAAGCTAGCCATGTCCCGTTCCTTGTCCTCACTGACGTCTTCCACCTCCATAAAAGCTACCTTCCTCCTCTGACTCCTCTTCTTCAGACTCCTCTCTCTGCGTTGCCTCTTTCTGCGTTACTATAAGGTGTGTTAAGTAGTACTATTCCTATCAGTTTAATCCCTGTTACTTCCCTTATCAGGGGACGTGTATATGGAATCGATTTTAGGAACCGGGAGATGGAAAAAGATGCTTGTTCGGTCCTCCTACGTCCAATTTGGGGCACTGCGCGTGCAATCTACTGTACCACCAGATAGGAGCGGTGTGTTAAGTAGTACTATTCTTATCAGTTTAATCCCTGTTACGTCCCCTATCAGGGGACGTGTATATGGAATCGATTTTAGGAACCGGGAGATGGAAAAAGATGCTTGGTCGGTCCTCCTACTTCAAATTTGGGGCACCGTGCGTGCAATCTACTGTGCCACCAGATAGGAGCGGTGTGTTGAGTAGTACTATTCTTATCAGTTTAATCCCTGTTACGTCCACTAGTATTATTATTATTATTATTATAAGGTGTGTTAAGTAGTACTATTCCTATCAGTTTAATCCCTGTTACGTCCCCTATCAGGGGACGTGTATGGAATAGATTTTAGACAACCGCAAAGAGTTGTCAATAGTTGACACACTCATGACATAAATTTTATACCTCTATGCGTCAATCTTGGTGTAGTGATGACTGTGCTCGAGCACACGTTTGGGAGATTGCAGGCGATGGGGGTTATTCAAAGCCTATGGTCTTGCTGAGGTAGTTCATTGACAGTTAAGTGACCCAGAAAACAATGATTCTGCAGTGTGGGCCCATTGTTGGCCTAGTAGGCTTTAATGATCACCTTAGATGATCACAAAGAAAATTCATGTTTTTTCTATGCAAAATTATCCAGCCAATCGCTTTTGGACTGTTCACAATGAAGCAATGACCTTATTATCTGGGGTGTGCCAACATTGCAATTGCCAACACACTCATAGAGGTGGTCGCTTCATTGTGATACGCAAGCCCCTTCACCACAACAAGGTAACTATCACAAAGGGGAATTGACACATGTATGTACTTTTTTTTTTTTTGGTTTTTGAAGCCACAGTGCAGCACCAGAGGCCAGAAAAATTAGGCATGTACACATGCCTGAAAAATTAGGTATTGTTGCCTGAAAAATTTATGTTTCCCAGGCAGAAAGTGCCCTAAAACATTGCGGCTTGAACCCTAGTTGGTGGCGGATAAGTCACGCAAGTCATCTGGCATTCAGAGATAAAATACAGCAGCGTGTGGACCATTTTTAGCCCAAGGCAACTCATCTCATCAGGCCTTTTTTAGTCTAATGTATTGCCCACTGTCAGTCCCTTCGGGATCCATCCCTCATTCATCTTAATAAAGGTGAGGTAATCTAGACTTTTTTGACCTAGGCGACTTCTCTTCTCAGTGACAATACCTCCTGCTGCACTGAAGGTCCTTTCTGACAGGACACTTGAAGCGGGGCAGGCCAGAAGTTCTATCGCAAATTGAGATAGCTCAGGCCACAGGTCAAGCCTGCACACCCAGTATTCAAGGGGTTCATCGCTCCTCAGAGTGTCAATATCTGCAGTTAAGGCGAGGTAGTCTGCTACCTGTCAGTCGAGTCGTTCTCTGAGGGTGGACCCCGAAAGGCTGTGGCGTTGCGTAGGACTTAAAAAGCTCTGCATGTCCTCCATCAACAACACGTCTGTAAAGCGTCCTGCCCTTGCCGGCGTGCTCGTGGGAGGAGGAGGATTACTTTCACCTTTTCCCCTGTTAGATTCCCGTTGTGCTGTGACATCACCCTTATACACTGTGTAAAGCATACTTTTTAATTTATTTTGGAACTGCTGCATCCTTTCCGACTTCCAGTAATTTGGTAACATTTCAGGCACTTTCTGCTTCTACCGGAAGGCTAGTAGCGTGGCCACCCAGTACTGGTCGTTCTCCTTCAGCTTTTTTATACGAGGGTCCCTCAACAGGCACGACAGCATGAAAGACCCCATTTGCACAAGGTTGGATGCTGAGCTACTCATGTCCCGTTCCTCGTCCTCAGTGATCTTACTGAAGGTATGTTCTTCCCCCCAGCCACATACAACACCACGGGTACCAGATAAGTGACAACGAGCACCCTGGGATGCCTGTTGTGGTTGGTCTTCCTCCTCCTCCTCCTCAAAGCCACATTCCTCCTCTGACTCCTCTTCCTCACACTCCTCTTCCAGCGTTGCCGTAGGTCCAGCAAGCGATGCTGATAAGGCTGTTTCTGGTGGTGATGGTGACCACAACTCTTCCTCTTCACGCTCATCTATGGCCTGATCCAGCACTCTTCGCAGGGCACGCTCCAGGAATAAAACAAATGGTATGATGTCGCTGATGGTGCCTTCGGTGCGACTGACTAGGTTTGTCACCTCCTCAAAAGGACTCATGAGCCTACAGGCATTGCGCATGAGCGTCCAGTAACGTGGCAAAAAAATTCCCAGCTCCGCAGAGACTGTAGGAACGCCTGAAATGGCCACACACCTTCCTGGCCTGCTTGAGGATGTCCTGTAAGCCTGGGTACTTATGCACAAAGCGTTGTACGATCAGATTACACACATGTGCCATGCACGGCACATGTGTCAACTTGCCCAAATTCAATGTCGCCAACAAATTGCTTCCGTTGTCACACACCACTTTGCCGATCTCCAGTTGGTGCGGAGTCAGCCACTGATCCACCTGTGCGTTCAGGGCGGACAGGAGTGCTGGTCCGGTGTGACTCTCTGCTTTCAGGCAAGTCAACCCCAAGACGGCGTGACACTGTCGTATCCGGGATGTGGAATAGCCCCTGGGGAGCTGGGGGGGGGGTGCCGTTGATGTGGAGCAAGACGCAGCAGCAGAAGAGGACTCAGCCGAGGAGGTTATGGAAGAGGATGGAGTAGGAGGAGTAGAGGAGGTGGCAGCAGGCCTGCCTGCAAGTCCTGGCGGTGTCACCAACTCCTCTGCAGAGCCACGCATTCCATGCTTGGCAGCCGTCAGCAGGTTTACCCAATGCGCAGTGTAGGTGATATACCT